>NC_050577.1:296746574-296874105 GCF_011100635.1 Trichosurus vulpecula
TGTGTGTGACTCACACTGTGTATAGTGTATGAGTGAGTGTGAATAGGTAGTGTATGTTTGAGTGTGAGTTTGTGGGTGTAGTGTGTGAGTTGCGTGTCAGTGTGAGACTGTAGTGAGTGTATGTGTGTGTGTGAGAATGTGTGTAATGTGAGTGTAGTGTGTGAGTATGTTTGTGTGTGATGAGTGTGTGTAGTGTGGATGTGTGTGAGACAGACACACAGACACCTGAGCACACATCCAGATTCCTGTACGTGCTGCTCCCAGTCCCTGGGCGGTCACCTCCATGTCGGCTCTGCTCTTGCTCACTCTCCCTAGGCAGGTCAGCAGATGGGATCCGATCCAGAGACACAAACAGTCTGAGCTCGAATCGGGGCTTCAGAAGTCTGGTCCAAGCCCTGTATTTACAGATGGGAGACCTGGGCCCCACGGCAGAGGCCACTGGGATCAAACTCCATCAGAATCCCTTTAAAAATCTAATGCTATCTATGATTTATTGTAATTTTTTTTGTTAAATATTTCCCCAATTAGATTTTAATCTGGCTTGGCTGCGCTCTGGAATGTTTTAGGTAGTGTGTTTGGCACCTCTGATGTAGAAGACAGAGTTTAAGATTTGGATTCATTGGCTGGAGGGGCCTCAGAGGCCCCCAGCCCATCCCCTGCATTTGATGGAGGAGGAAACAGGCCTGATGAGTCTGAATGGGTCTCTGAGGGTCCTCTGAGTGTCCAGAAATAGCTTTTGAACCCAGGTACTCTGAGGGAGTTGGGCTGCATGGCCTCAGGGCCTTGCTGGCTGGTACCTGGATGGGTGTGATTACCTGTTTCCTTAACTGTAAAACTTCCAGGGTTGGGTTAGATGGCCTAGGAGGGCCTCTGAGCCTAAGTCTGTGTCCAAAGTTATACCCCCAGTTAGGGGGCAAGCTGAGACTAGAGCCTGGTGCCCTGAACTAGCCCTTAGTTCTTTTCACTAGGGACCAGTCAGTCTGGTACAGAGAAAGAACTCTGATGGGGGGTCAGGAACTCAGGGCCCTGCTATTAGCTTGCTGAGTGACCTTGGGCAAGTCACTGCCCTTTCTGGCCTGGACCATCTCTAAGATTCTGAGATCAGTGGCAGACTTGGGCCAGAGAGGCTGGCTCTTTGGTCATCCTCATTTGCTTGGACAAGGGCGAGGATCTGTGAGTGAGGATAAAAAACCTAGAATTCTGCGAGAGTAGGCAAGTTGTTTCATCTGGGCCTTCGTTTCTCCATATGTAAAACAAGAGAGTTGGTCTCTGAGGTCCTTTCCAGCTTGATGTCTACATCCTGCAAAGCCCAGGTTGCTGCTTATGAGATCTCAGCTCCCGATCTAGACACCAGCGACGAGAAGTACCCAAGGGACCAGAGCACTGGAGTTAGGACTTGAACTCAGGACTTTCTCCCCACTGGCCTCCTCTTGTCTGAGATCCCAGGAAGCATCAGAGCCAGGATGGTGCCTGGGATCTCCTGGTGCTGTGCCAGGCCACACCAGGCTGTGTGTCAGAGGTGCCAATGTTGATGGTCCCTGATGGTCTTCTGGCTGTCTGATTCTCTCATGACTTCCTTTCCCCCAGCGGCCACGTGTGTGTGTGTGTGTGTGTGTGTGTGTGTGTGTGTGTGTGTGTGAGAGAGAGAGAGAGAGAGAGAGAAGAAATCATTGGTTTCACGACATCTACTTAATTCTGTGATTCTGTGACATCACAGGGCACAGAGCCCAGGTGTTCATCCAGATATCTCTTCTCCCTCCCTGACCAGCCCTGGCATCCTCACCCCTGAACAATGGGACCGTTCAGGAAAGGAGAGGTTCCTCTGGGGTCTAGGCCTTTCCTTGTCATAGGCTGGGTCTGGGAGAGCATTGAGTGAGGCTTGGGAGGACATTGAGGGCCCTCTTCCTGGCCCCTGTGGGCGAGGAGGAAACTGTTAGGCCAATATTGTCTTGGAGAGAATAGTGAGGTGCAGTTTTATAGGAGAGATGCTCCAGGTCTGGAAAGGGGATGGATGAGAGTGGTCTGTGGACAGGGGGCTTGCTCTGGTCACAGACTGGTGTGTGGGGGTCATTGCTGGACAGCGCCTTGGGGATGTAGCTGATGGGGAGGAGTCTGTGCAGCCAGGCCTTCTACGGTGCCTGGCACATACGTGTTTGTAGACTGGCTCAATTTCAGAGTGGGGCTGGCAGCCGGGGCCTCCTGCATCCAAATCCCCAGTGTACCTCTCACTACCCCATACTGGGTTTTTTTTTTAACCTGGGTGTACATTTTGGGGACAAGCACCTTGCACAGTGACCTTGGCATCAGAAAGGACTGGGTTCAAGTGCCACCCCTGATACATATTGGCTGTGGGAGGATGAGAAAATGTCTCACTGCCCCCAGGAATTTAGAGTCAAAGACAATATTTGCAATTGTTGCTGTTGGGTCATGTCCGACTCTTGGTGACCACATTTGGGGTCTTCTTGGCAAAGATGCTAAAGAGGTTTGCCTTTCCCTGCTCATTTTACAAATGACGAAAATGAGGCAAACAGGGTTCAGCGACTTGCCCAGGGTCGCACAGCTAGTAAGTGTCTGAGGCCAGATTTGAATTCAGGAAGAGGAGTCTTTCTGACTCTGGGCACCTGTCCTCTATCTGCTGTGCCAGTCTGTATCAGTGGAGGGAGATTCCATACTGGGATGAGTTCCCTATATTGATGAAGTTACAGATGGGAAACAAAACAAAAAACAAACAAGCCCGAATCTCACCAGTTTAGGAAAGGAAGCCAGCCCCGCTGGTGATGGATGGAGCTGCCCAGGGGCTTGGCGCGGCGCCCATCTGTGTGCAGCCTGGTCAGGCTCCCAGGCCCCCCACACCAGGCCCTTACAAGGGCATTGCCCGAAGTGGGGAGGCAGGGCTGCCTGGCCCCACATCCAGAGAAGGGGGGAGGGGGAGCTGGGCCGGGGGAAGGAGGGGACTCTAGGGGAATGAGACTCCTGGTCTCAGCTGGAAAAACAGGCTTGGAAGAGGAGGTGTTTATGGCCCCTCCCAAGGCTGGCAGAAACATTCTCGGAATTCTGGATCTGTTCACTTGGAAGGGACCTGAGGGGGCTTTGGGTGCCAGATGCTCCCTGTACATGTGGGGAAACTGAGGCTCCTTGAGCTGAAGCGAGTGGCCCCAAGGCCACAGGAGGTGGTAGAGGAGGACAAACAGGCTGGGCAACCAGCTGCATTTGGGAGCAGGGGTGGCTGCTGGGTGGGTGGCACTTTAGACATATTGGCTGGGAGGAGGGGAAGTCCTAGAAGGCCTCTTTGGGCCTCAGTGTCTCCACCTGTAAAATGTGGTTGGAAAGGATTCTCTCTAAGCTCCCTCCCAAGTCTGACATCCCCTGTTCTCAGGCCCCTCCCAGCTCTGACATACCCTTTTCTGAGGCCCCTTCCACCCCTGACATTCCCTGTTCTCAGGCCCCTCCCAGCCCTGACATCCCCTGTTCTCAGGCCCCTCCCAGCCCTGACATCCCCTGTTCTCAGGCCCCTCCCAGCCCTGACATCCCCTGTTCTCAGGCCCCTCCCAGCCCTGACATCCACTGTTCTGAGGTCCCTCCCAGCTCTGACATCCCCTGTTCTCTGGCCCCTCCCAGCCCTGACATCCCCTGTTCTCAGGCCCCTCCCAGCCCTGACATCCCCTGTTCTCAGGCCCCCCCCAGCCCTGACATCCCCTGTTCTGAGGTCCCTCCCAGCTCTGACATCCCCTGTTCTCAGGCCCCTCCCAGCCCTGACATCCCCTGTTCTGAGGTCCCTCCCAGCTCTGACATCCCCTGTTCTCAGGCCCCTCCCAGCCCTGACATCCCCTGTTCTGAGGTCCCTCCCAGCTCTGACATCCCCTGTTCTCAGGCCCCTCCCAGCCCTGACATCCCCTGTTCTGAGGCCCCTTCCACCCCTGACATTCCCTGTTCTCAGGCCCCTCCCAGCCCTGACATCCCCTGTTCTGAGGTCCCTCCCAGCTCTGACATCCCCTGTTCTCAGGCCCCTCCCAGCTCTGACATACCCTTTTCTGAGGCCCCTTCCACCCCTGACATTCCCTGTTCTCAGGCCCCTCCCAGCCCTGACATCCCCTGTTCTCAGGCCCCTCCCAGCCCTGACATCCCCTGTTCTCAGGCCCCTCCCAGCTCTGACATCCCCTGTTCTCAGGCCCCTCCCAGCCCTGACATTCCCTGTTCTGAGGTCCCTCCCAGCTCTGACATCCCCTGTTCTCTGGCCCCTCCCAGCTCTGACATCCCCTGTTCTCTGGCCCCTCCCAGCCCTGACATCCCCTGTTCTCAGGCCCCGCCCCAGCCCTGACATCCCCTGTTCTGAGGTCCCTCCCAGCTCTGACATCCCCTGTTCTCAGGCCCCTCCCAGCCCTGACATCCCCTGTTCTGAGGTCCCTCCCAGCTCTGACATCCCCTGTTCTCAGGCCCCTCCCAGCCCTGACATCCCCTGTTCTGAGGTCCCTCCCAGCTCTGACATCCCCTGTTCTCAGGCCCCTCCCAGCCCTGACATCCCCTGTTCTGAGGCCCCTCCCAGCTCTGACATCCCCTGTTCTCAGGCCCCTCCCAGCCCTGACATTCCCTGTTCTGAGGTCCCTCCCAGCTCTGACATCCCCTGTTCTCTGGCCCCTCCCAGCTCTGACATCCCCTGTTCTCTGGCCCCTCCCAGCCCTGACATCCCCTGTTCTCAGGCCCCGCCCCAGCCCTGACATCCCCTGTTCTGAGGTCCCTCCCAGCTCTGACATCCCCTGTTCTCAGGCCCCCCCCAGCCCTGACATCCCCTGTTCTCAGGCCCCCCCCAGCCCTGACATCCCCTGTTCTGAGGTCCCTCCCAGCTCTGACATCCCCTGTTGTCAGGCCCCTCCCAGCCCTGACATCCCCTGTTCTGAGGCCCCTCCCAGCTCTGACATCCCCTGTTCTCAGGCCCCTCCCAGCCCTGACATCCCCTGTTCTGAGGCCCCTCCCAGCTCTGACATCTCCTGTTCTCTGGCCCCTTCCAGCTCTGACATGCCCTGTTCTCAGGCCCCTCCTTCCTAGCCCTTATATCCAACTGTACTAAGGGTCCCATAGTGCAGTGTTTAGGGTACTAGACTTGGACTTCAGAAGACTTGGGTTCAAATCTCCCCTTAGACACTAATTGTGTGACCATGGCCAAATCACTTAACCTCTATGTGCCTCGATTTCCTTCATCTGTAAAATGAAAAGGTCTCTAAAGGTCCCTACCGCCTCTAGACCTAGGACCCTAGGTTTTTAGCGGCACCCTGCAGGGTCTTGATTCCTGAGTTCTTGGGGGCCAGGCTGGCAGGAGTCTGGGATCTCACAGTACCACCTGGGCCCAGGAGTGTTCTCCTGGGGGGCCTCTCTGACTGGGTAAGAGCTAGGGGTGGCCACATTGGTGTTTCCTGTCATCACTGATGCCAGGGGAGTACTTGGTCATCTTTTGAGTGAGGTTTCTCTGATATTAATGACTTTTAATGGCTGGAAGGAAAGCCAGGAGCCACAGACAATCTCCCATCCGCTCAGCCCAGCCAACGCTCCGTGGCTGTCTGGCCCTGAAAATGCCCTATGAGCCTTCGGTGTTGGCCAGGAGAGTCAGGACCAGGCGTCCCACCCCAGGAAAACGGCGGCTCCTCTGCCCCGCCCTTATCCTTTACCCCCTTAATCTTGCTCATGCCTGCTCGGGGAGGGCCTGGTGATCGGAGGTAGCCTTCGCCTCCAGACCCATACGCCCCAGCAGCAAAGCGCCGACGCAGCCCCCTGCCCGCCAGACCAACTCACAGTCTGGAGAGGGAGGATGAGACACACACAATTAAGTCAGAAAATGATGCAGTACATAGGAAGGCCAGACTGAGGGGCCTGAGCATTCAAGTTCAGGCGGCTGCTGGGGCGGCAGGGGATTACTGGCGCAGGAGCCTGGGCTGGCAGCCTGCCTGGGGGGGCCAGCCCAAGGCACTGATGCCTCAGTTTCTCCCGTGTAAGATCAGGTGCCTTGGCCTAGATGTCCGGCCCTTGGGATGCCTTCCAGCCCTAGGTCTCGGGTCAGAAGTCACCTTGGCTCCCTGAGCCTCAGAGTAAATGGTGCCCACAGCCCCTTCTCAGCCCTGCCCGTCCCATGATGGTGGAACTGCGGCAAGTAACCCATCTAACTGCTCTCAGTTTAGTGATAGTGGAAGAAAGAAACCACTCCCTTTGTTTCCCGCCCAAGCTAGCAGGGCCGTGGCTGAACCAGGTCTGTGATTGTCTGACCCTCTGACTAAGTGAGGTCTGTTCTGGCTCCAAGTCCTGTGAAAACCAGCTTTCTTCAAGGCTTGGCTTAGCTTCCCCTTCTTCCTTGAAGCCTTCCTGGATTACCCCCCCCCACCCCCACCCCCCACCCCCAGCTAAAAGGGGCCTGCCCCTCCTCCTGAATCCGGAACCAACTTAGTGCGGTAGCCCCCTAGACGGAGCTCCTAGAGACCATCAGGTCCAAGCAGAACCACACTTACAGGGTTAGGGAGCAAGGCGGGAAGAGAATAAGCATTTATTAAGCACCTGCTGGGTGACAGCCGCTTCTGAATGTTTTACAAGGGTCACATTTGGTCCTTGTTTTTGTTTCCTCTTTATAGATGAGGAAACTGAGGCAAACAGGGCTAAGTGACTTGCCCAGGGTCACGAAGCTAGGAAGTGTCTGAGGCTGGATTTGAACTCAGGGCTTTCTGACTCTAGGCCCAGCACTCTTTCCTAGGATCATAGATGAACCTAGGGTTGGAAGGGGCCTTAGAGGCCATTGAGGCCCAGGAAGGGGGAGAAATGACTTGTCCAGGGTCACGAAATTTGAATTCAGTTTTTCTGAATCTCTATATCAAGCTCCTTAAGAGAAGGGGCCGGCCCTTGTTTATCTCAGGATCTCCCACGCCCAAGCCAGTGCCATGCAGCCTTAGGTGCCCAACCAAGGTTCTCCCAGGAGAACCCACCTTCTTGTGGTAAAGAGCCGCAGCCTTGCCCTGACTGCAGGGTCGGGGTGGGGGGATGACTAATCTGGAAAAGGTGTGTAGGGAAGGTCGAGGGCCCCCCCACAGCCGCCAAAGGGAGACAGGAGAGCAAGTGGTGGTGTTGGGCAGAGCAGGAGCCAGGACACCGGGTTTGTGTCCCGGGCTACTCTGGACTCAGGGTCAGAGCGTAGATGCGCTGACTCCCCATTCGCACATCCCTCTGGGGTGGAATGAGATCATGGATGTCTCCAGAGTGCTAGAATGATTGTCCATGTTCATGGAAGCCCTGACATCCCCTGTTCTCAGGCCCCTCCCAGCCCTGACATCCCCTGTTCTCAGGCCCCTCCCAGCCGTGACCTCTTCTGCCCTAAGCTCCCACCCAGCCCTGACATCCCCTGTTCTCAGGCCCCTCCCAGCCCTGACATCCCCTGTTCTCAGGCCCCTCCCAGCCCTGACATCCCCTGTTCTCAGGCCCCTCCCAGCCCTGACATCCCCTGTTCTAATGCCCCTCCCAGCCCTGACATCCCCTGTTCTAATGCCCCTCCCAGCCCTGACATCCCCTGTTCTCAGGCCCCCCCAGCCCTGACATCCCCTGTTCTCAGGCCCCTCCCAGCCCTGACATCCCCTGTTCTCAGGTCCCACCCAGCCCTGACATCCCCTGTTCTGAGGTCCCTCCCAGCCCTGACATCCCCTGTTCTCAGGCCCCTCCCAGCTCTGACATCCCCTGTTCTCAGGCCCCTCCCAGCCCTGACATCCCCTGTTCTCAGGCCCCTCCCAGCCCTGACATCCCCTGTTCTCAGGTCCCACCCAGCCCTGACATCCCCTGTTCTCAGGTCCCTCCCAGCCCTGACATCCCCTGTTCTCAGGCCCCTCCCAGCCCTGACATCCCCTGTTCTCAGGCCCCTCCCAGCCCTGACATCCCCTGTTCTCAGGCCCCTCCCAGCCCTGACATCCCCTATTCTCAGGCCCCTCCCAGCCCTGACCTCCTCTGCCCTAAGCTCCCACCCAGCCCTGACATCCCCTGTTCTCAGGCCCCTCCCAGCCCTGACATCCCCTATTCTCAGGCCCCTCCCAGCCCTGACCTCCTCTGCCCTAAGCTCCCACCCAGCCCTGACATCCCCTGTTCTCAGGCCCCTCCCAGCCCTGACATCCCTTGTTCTCAGGCCCCTCCTAGCTTTGACCTTTTGTGTTCTAAGGTCTTCTGTGGTCTAATATTCTATGTTCTAAGGACTCTTCTAACCCTAAAGTTCCATGTTTAGAATACTCAAGGTTTCTTCCCCTAGGCATTGTAGAAATGGGAAGGGGTCAGGTCAGGAAGTGCCAGGTGCACCACACTGCAGCTGGCAGGTCCCTGACCCCCCTCCCCCACTAAACCTGCCGAGCCCTGTCTGGCCTATCCCTTACTTTCTTGCCTTTGTCTGTTCCAGAGATTTCGACTCTCTCTCCAAGGACAATGTCTATGAAAATAACCGCCTGGTGAGTCCCAGACAGATGGGGCCTAGAACAAAAGTGGGAAAGAAGGCGGGTGCCTGGGAGCCTTGTGGGATCGGGAAGACAATGGGGCAGGCCATCCCTGCCTCCGTGATGGTCCAGCGTGCCCTTCAGCCTGGCTCTGGGGCTCTGGATGTCGGTGGAGAGCCGAAGGGGTTCCCTGGCCCTACTCCCCACTGCTCTTCCTTTCTCCCCTCACCCCCTCTTGGCCTGTTGCTATCCGGTGTCCAGGAAGCCAGGCTGTCCTGTCCCTCCCAGAAGCCATGCTCCCCATCCCCTCACTGCTGGGGCAGGGATCAGCACCAGGGTGGGGGGCCCATCTTCACTCCCCACCAGGCCCGAGGGCCTGCTGCCCTGTGCCCAGGACACCGATGTTTCAGACCGTCTCCTGTCTCCCTCCAGGCCTTTGAGGTGGCGGAGCGGGAGCTGGGTATCCCGGCCCTGCTGGATCCCAACGATATGGTCTCCATGAGTGTTCCTGACTGCCTTAGCATCATGACCTATGTGTCTCAGTATTACAACCATTTTACCAACTCCGGCCAAAGTGAGTCCCCAGACTGCTCCTGGGCCCCCTCCTCCTGGGCTGGAGCCTGCTCTGACCGGGGTCCCTCACTACCCATCTGTCCTCAGCGTGGGCCCCCTCCTGCCCATTTCCTGCTTACAGATGCTTCCCTTGATCCCCCATCCCCCCTTTGGAATGTGGAAGTGCGGGGGTGCGGTGGAGGTGGGAGAGGATTTCCTGGGGCAGTATCCAGGTGGAGGATCTGATCTGGGAGCTGGGAGTCTTGTCAGTCAGAAGGCCCTTATTAAGGACCCACTATGTGCCAGGCTCTGTGCTAATCACTTGGGGGAGAAAGAAAGGCCAGAAAGGCACCAAGGCCATGGTGGGGGGGGAGGGTTGATTCTTTGCTGAGTTGAGGGCAGAGCCTTCGTCGTCACCATCCCTCCCCCCAAATCAAGACAGCGTGGCAGCCCACTGGGGTCGTCAGAGGTTGTCTTGTCCAGTCCCCTGTCTGAAGCATGAATCCCCCTACCCACATCCAGACAAAATGTCCATCACTTGAAGTTCTTTGTTCATTTTGGGTTTTGTCTCCTTTTCCCACCTCGGGAAGTATCATGGGAAGAACGCTGTCTCTGTTGTCGTGGGGCCTGGGTTCAGATCTCATCTCTGGTGCTCACTCCCAGTGTGACTCTGGCCCAGTCACTTGGCCTCCCTAGGCCTGTTTCCTCATCTGTAAAGAGCAGCCTTAAAGGGCCTCTGAAGTCCCTTCTATCTGTGTGGCTTCACCCTGTTCTCTTCAATGCACCCCCTCCCTGGGGACCCCCCTCCCCAGGCGTGAGAGGCCCCTGGCCTTCATTGCTGTGCTTCCCTGAGGGTGGAGGGAGAGGGAGGGAGAGGAGGGGGTGCATCTGGACTTCCAGACTTGGGGCCCCTGGCCCCCCACCATGAGCAGGAGTCTGAGGTCCCTGCCAGCAGCTGGTTCCCTCTCTCCGTCTTTCCCCAGCCAGTGCCTCTCCACCCAGGAAATACCCAGCAGCTCCTCCCTCTCCCTCCCCTGAAGCAGCTCCCAAGACCGACGCTGAAGGTAGCAGGGTCCAGGTGGGTCATGGGTGCCCTCTCCTCGGGGCCATCTAGGGGCTTGGGAGGGAGGGAATCTTGAAGGAGGCTCCCTGGGGATGGGGGGAGATCATTGAGGGTGAGGGAGGCCATCCGCCTCACTTCCCCTATTCCAAATGGGCCAGGGAGCTCAGTACATGACATTCACAGGGGAATCCCACTTCTTGGGCAAAAGCAGGCTTGGCAAAGGGCACAGTCAGTCAGGGCCAGGAGCGCCCGCCCACAACCAGCACTTCTGTGTCCTGGACCCAGTGGCAGGCTGGCCAAGCCCTGGGCCCTTCTCAGGGCAGTGTTTTTAAATACACAGATGGGAATCGGAAAGGCAGCGATCCCCCTGAAATCCAGCTAGGACAGTTCCGATGAGTTCCCAGACCCGCAGGCTGAGCTTTTGCTGGGGGGAGCCGTTGCGGGGGCTTACTTTGCTCCCATCCCTTCTTGGGGGGGCCTCCCGCTGCCACGTTAGCGCCACGTCCCTCCAGTTCAGGGGTCCCCTGCCAGCTGCAGACCCATCCCATCTGTTCCTCCCAGCCTCGTTCTCACGGGAGGCCCTATGTGGTGCAGCCACCTTAGAGGCAGGAAGAGCCGCCTCTGGCATAGGCTGGCTTTGGGATGCCGCTTCCTTTGTCTGGGCCTCAGTTTCCTCATCTGTAAAGTGAGAGGGCTGGACTTTCCAGCTGTGGACATAGCATTCTCACTTCACTCCTTGGTGCCCTAGGCAGTTCCCTGGGTCTGCAGCGGTAGTGGGGCCCTGCCCCTCCGCAAGCACGGGCCCAGGGGCCCTTACTTCCCCACCCAGAGATGCCCGTAGCACCGTGTGAGTTATCTGGTGGTGTCTCATCCCCTCACCAGACTGCACCCTAGGAGGACAGACACTGTCTGTACACCTCCCTGTCTGCCCCCAGGAGGAGGGCCATGCATGTTTGTTGAATGACTGAACTTTGAATGTGAGGGGGCATGACCCCAAAAGGGCTGGAGGTGGGTGAAGGGGCTCTGACATGAGCCCTGCGGGGCTGGAGGCAGGCGAGGGGGCTCTGACCTGAGCCTTGGGGGGCTGGGGGTGGGTGAGGGAGCTCTGACCTGGGCGGGGCTGGCTCTTTCCCCCAGGAGGAGCAGGGGGCAGCCCCAGAAAGCCTGGCAGAGCAGGGCTCCCGTGGCATCCCCAGCAGCTCCTGTACGGCCTGTCAACAGCATGTCCACCTGGTGCAGCGGTACCTGGTGGAGGGCAAGCTTTATCATCGCCAGTGCTTCAGGTGAGTGGGGTGGGGGGGAGCAGTGGGCTGGACAGCACACATGCTTGGGTGGTCTCCTGGCTGTCTGTCCTGGAACCACCCCAGAGGTTCTAGGCTACATGTGACTTGTCTAAGGGTGGAGGCTTTGGCACAAGGCCTGACTCTGCCCCAGACTAGCTGTGTGATATCAGTCAAGTCACTTCACTTCCCTGTGCCTTGGTTTCCCTGTCTATAAAATGAGGGGGTTGGGCCTCATCTCTGAGGCTCCTCCTAGCTCTAAGCTTGTATCTCCCTGTGCCTCAGTTTCCATATCTGTAAAATGAGGGGGTTGGGCCCAATCTCCTCTGAGGCTCCCTCCAGCTCTGGGTCTGAGATCCCAGGCTCTACTAAATGAAGACCTCCATGACCTTGGAAGCCCCTTCAAACTTTGGATTGCTGATCCTGATCGGGGCCCTTGCTCCTCAGCTCCTGGGGCAGGGACACTCCCCTGGCTCACTGGGGTCTCTCTCCCACAGATGTAAGGAGTGCTCCAGCACCCTGCTTCCTGGAGCCTACAAGAATGGGCCGGAGGCAGGCACGTTTGTGTGCACCCAGCACCGGGGCAGATTGGGTCCCCTGGGGCGGACAGAGAGCAGGCCCAGAGCAGCCCCGCATTACCCAAAGGTGGCAGACGGGCCAGAGGCCGCTGGCGTGGATGAAGATGGAGATCCTGCTGTCTCCAGGAGGGACCCAGGGGATCTGAAGCCTAGCTCTGAGTCCTTGCCTCAGTCCAAACCCCCGCTCCCCAGCAAGCCGCAGGAGCTGGCTTCTCCGCCGGCGGGCCGGCCAACCCCCGCCCCGAGGAAAGCCTCGGAGACATCGGCCTCATCTGCCAGCCCCCAGCCTGTCCCTCGGCCCCGCTCCAGTGTGCAGGGGGAAAGCCCTGGAGAGCAGGGCGGCTACCTGGTAAACGGTGAGTGGATGCCATCTGGGCATGTGCCCAGTGACCTTTATGCAAAGCATCTTACAGACCTCTGTCTAGCCTCTGGTCTCTACAGCAGTGTGAGGACAGGAGGGTCCACTCCACTGACTGAGAAACCGAGGAAGGGGTTTGTCCAGAGCCATGGGGTCAGATTGTGTGCCTCGTGGCACTGGGCTCTTCAGAGTGCTGGTTGGTTGGTTAGGGTTCTGGGCCGTGGGAGTCTCCTCAGGATCTAGGTGTCACATGGGGGGTTGGAGGGCAGGGGGACGGGCCAAGACCCTCGGGCTCATTGACGAGGGCAGCAGCTCAGCTCCAGCCTGGGGTCCCGGACGGTTGTGCGAAGGCCAGACAGGGAGCCAATGGGGCCTCAGGTCGGTCTGATGCGGGCTGGCTCTCCTCCCTTCCCCTCCCCTCTCTCTCCACTGCTCCTCCCCCATTCCCTCTCTCCTTCCTCCCTGCCCCCATCTCTCTCTTCCTTTCTTTTCCTCTTCCCTTGTCTCTCGTTTTGCCTTTCTCTTCCCCTCTTCTCTCCTCTGTCTCTCCTCCTTCCTTCTTTCTCTCTCCTCCATCTCCCCTCCTTTCTGGCCTCCAGTCTCCTCTGGGGAGAAACACCATATGCGCATGGTCAGCCCTGCCTGCCATGGCCCTGCCGCCATGGGCGGCTTTGGCACCCCCTGGTGGACTCTTGGGTGATGGCTGGTCTATGGCCGGATGGCCCTGTCTGTTTCCAAGTTGGAGGTCAAAGCCAGTGGCCACCTGAGTGGGCCCAGGTCTAGGGCTGGAAGAAACCTCCGATGCCTTCTAGGCCCCCTTCTTTATGAGGCTGGGGAGGTTCCGTGACATAGAGAGAGGGCCAGAAGGGGCCTCAGGCTCCATAGTCCAGCCCTGAGGCAGACAGGCCCTGGGTCATAGCTAGTGAGTGTCAGAGACAGGATTTGAACTCGGGTCTTCCAGAAGCCAGGCCCAGATGCCTTCAGTTAACCCTTCCCCTGAATTATTCTGTATCACTTTGCACACAGCCTGTATTTACTTGTGTGTACACTGGCTGTATCTCCCTGGAGAATGTTATGCTCTGTTTCCCTGGGTCTCGGTATTCCCAGTGGGCTGCTCAGAGTAGCTCCTAAATAAATAAAGGTTTGTTGAATGAATGAGCCAATCCCCTCCACCCCCATCTTACAGATAGGGAAACTGAGGCACAGGGAGATTAAAAGCTTAGAGCTAGAAGGAGCCTCAGAGACTAGGCCCAACCCCCTCATTTTGTAGATAGGGAAACCAAGGTGCAGGGAAATGAAACGCAAGTCCAAGAGCTGTGATTTGCCCCAGGTCGCCCAGGGAGGCTCACAGGCTCATAGATTTCGGACTGGAAAGGCCACCTCATCCAGCCCCTTCCTCTGCCACGAGGACCCTGAGAGTGGGCGGTGGCGGGGTGGCTCCTGGCCCCCAGCTCACTCCCCCTCGACCATCTTTGTGGACAGGCCAGCACAGACCCCCTCTCCCTGCTCTTCTCCAGCCCTCCCCCTGGGCCAGGACTAGGAGTGACGGCCAAGAGCCAGGGGCTTGACAAGCTCAGAAAGCCTGGGCATCCACCCTCTTCTGTGTTTTTAGCAGCTGGCCTCCGATCCCGTCGCTCCCCGGCCATGATTCCGATAACGCCTTTTCTTTGGGGTTGCTGGGAGCTAACACCCTGCCCCTGGCTGGTCTTTTTCTTTTTCTTGGAGGCCTTTGATTTCATTGATGTTGGGAGATCACAGCTGCCCTCGGGCACCTGCCCTGTGATGGGTAGACACAGGAGGGTGCTGGGGAGACTGAGATGTTAATTAACATGTCTAGGGCCCCTGAGTCAGTGTGACAAGAGACAGGACTTGAACCCAGGGCTCTGGCCTTGGTCCACTGGGTCATAGCGTCGGCAGATGTGGTGGTGGAAAGAGCCGGACTTGTCCTGAAGTGCCTGAGTTCTCATGCTGGCTCCATGTGACCTGGGGTCGCTTGCCTCTCTTCCATCTCCAGAGTAAGGGGGTTGCACCGGATGTTCAGTCTCGGAGCCTGGGCTCGTTCCCCTGGGCACGGTACTTCCTCTGACCTCCCTGCCCCCTAGCAGTTGCAGGCCTTCTGCCTTAGCGGTGTTATGGGATCTTGGCTGATGGAGCTCTTTCCCATGTCCTTCCCACTGATGCAGGCCAGCCAGTCCGCTCTGGTGGCCAGAGTGGGGGAGCATCGTAGCTGGTACCCTCCTCTTCCGAGGCAGGGGAGCTGGAGTGCAGCACACTCAGTCGGCCTCCCTCCCTCCTCTGGGAGCTGAACTGGGACACCAAATCCCCAGTGCTTCTGTTTAGACCTGGGAGGGGAGAGGGTGGGCTAAAAGCGGATGCCTCTGGGTGCCTGGGACCTAGATTTCATTTCTCATGTGCAGTGTAGATGAGGTTTGCAGGTATCCCCAGTCTCTGGGTGACATATCTTCATTTCAGCTTCCAGTGGAAAGGTGGCTTATCCAGTCATGCTGTAACTTGGGCGGGGGGTGGGGCTTCCATCCTTATCAGACTGGGAAGTTGCTATAGGGATAGAAGCCTGTGACCTCACAGGGGAGAGAGTCCCTCACTCCAGGAAATACAGGCTTCTTGGCCACTGGGGTGGGGGGCCACTCACTACTACCAATGAACACCTGTCTTTTTCTTACTTTCCACCTAGGAAGGGTGCATGAATCCGGCCCCCCGGTCCCCAAACCAAGAGGGACACCCAAGGCCTCAGAGCGGTATGTTCTCCAGCCCACCCCCCCCAAGCGATTGACCGATGAGGGGGACCAGTCCCTTAGCGGGCTGCCCTGAGCCCTTCACCCCTTCAGAACTGGGGGACTGGAAGAGATAGAGCATGGCTACCAAGGAACATCTTACATCTTTAAGAGAGTCAAGAAAGGAGAAAGGAGCCTGGGAGCATTTCCTTCTCATGTCTCTTCAAGAGACAGGCTTATTGGGGAAGAAACCAGGCTGGGAAGGGCCTCCTTTGCTGCACCCCGGTGCCCTGCTGCTGGGCCTGACTGGTGACCCCTGCTCCAGCATCCAGGTACAAGCTCTAGCCAGCAGATTTTAGGAGACCAGAAGGGCTCGGGGTAGGGGCACAGTGGTGGACCCTGCTGGCCGAGGACCAGTGGGACTCGACCTGAATGAGGCTCATCCCTGGAAGGTTGGCCCCCAGCACCACCTGAAAATATGGAGGGGTTTCAGGCTGTGTCAGCAGGGAGGGGTGGGTGTGCCCATGCTGATGAAACAAGAGGGTTATTGACTGGCCAGGGTCAGAGATGTGAAAAGGGAGGAAGGACCAGCTGGTGACGGGGCCTCCTTGAAAGGCTTCCCCAGTGGGACAGGGTCCAGCGGAGGCTGGCCTGGGGTGGAGCTGGGCACTATGGTCCAAGGGACTGGTGGGGCTTAGACTCAGGAAGGACTTGGGACAGCTGCCTTTGAGCATGTGAAGGGACGTCCTGAGGAGGTGGCATTCCACTGGTTCTGCGAGGCCCAGAGGAGGGAGCCAGGGCAATGGGTGGAAGGTACAAAGGGCCCGATTTCCATTTTGGTTAGGAAAAGCTTCCTGCCAGTGAGAAGTCCACGCATCCCCAGACCAAGGCTGGCCAGCTGTTTGTCAGGGAGAACTCCTCCTTTGGTCCTGGTTGGGCCAGCTGCCCCCGGAGGCCTCTGGGAGGCTGCTAGGAGAGCCTCCTCCCTTCCTTCTTCCTCCCCTTAGTTGCCTCATTGTTCCTGTACTTCTGCCTCCCTGCCTCTGTTTGGCCCCGTCTGGCTTGCCGTCCTCCCTGGACATTGCTCCTCTTCAGGCCAGGCTGGCCTCCTCAGTCTTCCTCACTCATACGCTTATCTCCCACTGCCCATGCCTTTGCCAAGTCTGGCCCCCAGGCTCTCCTTCCTCCCTCTACCTCATATTCCTTGGTTTCCTTCGAGACGCAGATCCACAGCTTTCCTGATCCCCTCATCATCACCCAGGCTACTAATTAGCACCCATCCTTTCAAAACCAGCCTGTATTCATTTTGTGTCTGTTCTAGATGGGGTAAGGGCTGGGTCTGTGTTGCCTTTGGTATCCCAGGTGAGAAGCTCCATTGTGTCAAAGCAAGTCGGTGCCTTCTTATGATGTAATAGTCTTAGAGAGTTGTCTAGAGTGAGGAGTTAAGTGACTTGCCCAGGGTCACACAGCCTGTGTATGGCAGAGGTGGAACTTGTACCCAGGTCTTTGTGGATCAACCCCGTGATGCCACTTGTAGACTCTGTGTGTATTTATTGACGTGTCTCCAAACAGAATGTAAGCTCCTGAGGGGCAGAGACCATATCTCTTGTTTTGGTCTTTGTAGTTCTAGTGGCTGGCACATAGTAGGTCTTTTGTTGGTTGATGGATGGATGGATTTCTGCTTCCCACCAGAGCTGCCACCCCCAAGAAGAAGGACCCGCCATGGATCACCCTGGTGCAGACGGAGCCCAAGAAGAAGCCAGCCCCGCTCCCACCTGGCAGCCGCCCAGAGACGCCCTCACGGTCTGCCGAGGAAGATGAGAGCCGAGCAGAGTCAAGCTCAGCTGTGGAGCCGGAGAGCCGGCCAGCCACGCGAGAGCCCAAGTCCTACAACCCTTTTGAGGATGAGGAGGAGGACGAAGAAGCGGCAGCCCCGCCTGCCCCAGCCTCCGTGGAGCAGACCCCCAAGACTCTGCATCCCTGGTATGGCATCACCCCCACCAGTAGCCCCCGCACCAAGAAGCGGCCGGCTCCAAGAGCACCCAGCTCCTCCCCCCTCGGTGAGTCCCTCCCCTTCTCTCTGCCCTGGGCCCTCCTGCTTTCCGTTGGTTGTGGCCTTCTGGGCTCTGTCTCCTGAGCTGGCTGGAAGTGAGAGCTTGAGCCTTGGCAGGTCCTGGGGTTTGTGAGCCAGGCCCTGTTCCCTTCCCTTGTCTGGGGCTCTGTCCTCGTGGTCCCCTGGCTTGGCTGGTCTGGAACTCCTTCCTTGTGGCTGCCCGGTGTGGCTGATCTGGGGCTCCATCCCTGTGGCCACTCGGCATGGCTGGTCTGGGGCTCTGTCCCTGTGGTCACCTGGCTTGGCTGGTCTGGGGCTCTGTCCCCTTGGTTGCTCAGAGTAGCTGGTCTGGGGCTCCTTCCTTGTGGCTTCCTGTCATGGCCAATTTGGGGCTCTGTTCCCCCTGGCTGCCCAGTGTGGCCAGTCTATGACTCAGTCCCTGTGGTCACCTGCTGTGGCCAGTCCAGGGCTCCATCTCCATGGTTCCCTGGTGTAGTCAGTCCAGGGCTCCATCCCCCTGGATGCCCAGTGTGGCCAGTCTGGGGCTCCATCGCCATGGCCCCTCAGTGTGGCCAGTCCACGGCTCCATTCTGTGGCTGCCCGTTGTGACCAGTGTGCTTCTGAGTAGTCTGGGGAGATCCTTCCCCCAGGGGAGTCCTCAGCAGCTTCTCCTTGCTGCCTTAGGTGACACTTATCTAATAGAGCATGGTCCAGTCATTCACACCTCCCCTCCTGTCCATCCTGGTGAGAGAAAGCAGCTGGGTAGCGTGCGTCATCTCCAAGCCCAGCTCCTTCAAAGCTCATTTGGTTTGGGAACGGTTCATTTCTTCCTACAGCAGAGTCACTAAAAGACAAAGGGCTTAGTCCAGAGGGCCAGACTGGGGGCAGTGAGGGAAAGCTGCATGAGGGCAGGCTCGAAGTCAATGGAAGGGGAAGAAATCCTTGTAACCGGAGCTGTGAGAGTGCAGGGCACTGTTCTGGGAAAGGTATTGAGGTTCCCCATCACTAGGTGCCTCCAAGCAGAGACTGAGTGGTCCATGGCAGAAGGAATTCAATACATTCTGCCCCGTACATTGGCCTTGAGGCCCTGTGAGGCCTTGTCGAGAATGCCCCTCCCCGGGCCCCCATCTCTTAGTGTTGTTATGTAGATGTTTTCATATACTTCCCTCCCTTCCTCCTGTCTCTATCTCCGTTTCTGTGGATTTCCCTCTTATCCACCTGAGTTCAAATCCGGCCTCAGACACTTACTAGCTGTGTGACCCTGGGCAAGTCACTTAGCCCTGTTTGCCTCAGTTTCCTCATCTGTAAAATGAGCTGGAGAAGGAAATGGCAAAAACCACTCCAGTATCTTTACCAAGAAAATTCCCAAATGGGGTCATGAAGAGTCAGACACGACTGAACAAGGACTGACCAGCAAAACATCTCTTTCCCTTCGTCCTCCACCCCCCGCCCCCGTCTCTGTCTCTGTCTTGTCTCTGTCTCTCTGTCTTGTCTCTCTCTCTCTCTCTCTCTCTCTCTCTCTCACACACACACACACACACACACACACACACACACACACCCCACACCCCTCCCTGGAGTTGACCTGGCCCTTTCCTCCCCACAGTGATGGCTCTGTCCATTTTCCACATGAGGAGGCTCAGTCTCTGGGCTCTGACACACTTTGCCCTCGGTCCCACAGCTAGGCAGAGTCAGAGCCGTTTCCCCCACTGGCCCCTCCCTGTCCTTTCCCAACAAAGACATGGGCCTTGTATTTCCTTGGTGTCTGCTCACACCGTGGAGAAAGGTTGCCTCTGCCCAGAGGATCAAAGCTCGCCAGGGCAGGGATGATTTTATTTTTCTGTCTCTGTACCCTCAGGGTCTAGCCCAGCGCTTGGCACATAGTGAGCCCTTAATAAATGCTTACTTATTAGTCACTGATTGGTAGAACTGAATCTAAAAGTCAGTCCATAGCACTGAGTACCAGGCACTGGGCTATACACTGAAGGTACAGAGACAGAAGTGAAACTGCCCCTGCCCTCAGGGAGCTGCCATTCTGTTCTAGTCCAAGCTCTTCCTACACCACCACTCTCTTTGCCAAAGCTTGTACCAGTGGAGGGGAGGGGGAGGGAGACACAGTTTGTTGTGGTGGGGGGATGGAAGAATTTTTAAAGCCGAGGTTTTTAAAAAATTATATCCAGTAACAGATGAAATGTTGACAAACCTGGAGCAAGACGTGGGCAGTCTGGTGAGGCTTCCTGCCTCTGTCCTGGAGGGTTAAGGCCCCCAGGCCCAGCCCTCCCTTAGTCTTCTGGGGCCTTCCAGAGATGAGGCCGTCTGCCGGCAGGCTGGACCTTCTGCACCCGTCTTTGTATAGAGCCTAGAGCTGGAAGGGACCTCAGAGGCCAGGGAGGACACCCCCCCCCACTTTATGGATGAGGAAACTGAGGCACAAGGAAGTGATTGCCCAAGGTTGCATGAGGAGAGGTAGGATTTGAACCCAGGTCCTCTGGCCCCTGATCCAGGACTCTTGGCACTCTGTTAGGCTGCCTTCCAAAGGTTGTGGGCCTTACTTGCCCCCAAACCCAAACTTCTCACCCTCTTCATGCCCCTCTCCTTGTCTCCACAGCTCTGCACCCTGCTGGCCTCCCTGGGCCTCGACTCTCGCACTCAGAGCCGCCCTCTTCGACCCCGTCGCCGGCCCTCAGCGTGGAGAGCCTTTCCTCAGAGGGCTCTGTTCCGGCCCCTGGGGAGCTGGAGCCCCCCTCAGTGCCCAAGAGCTCCTCCGAGCCCACCGTCCACGCCCCCGGGGCCCCCCCCAGCCTCTCGGCCACCTCTTCCCTCTCCTTCTCTGGAGAGATAACCCAGCCCTGCCTGGACCAAGCCCCGCCCAGCCCCTGCACCAGCCGTACCAAGGGCGTGCCAGGCCCACAGCCTGCCAAGCCCTGCATCGGGGCCGCCCCCACCCCGCTCCTGTTGGTCGGAGAGAGAAGCCCCCCATCCCCGCAGCTGCAGGTGAAGGTGAGTCTGGCTCTGGTCCCCTCCCACCCCCGGGCAGCTGCTGGCCTGAAGGCAGCCAGGACTCTGGACCAGGCTCTGACCAAGGAGCCTCATGGTGAAGACCTGGCCCTGCCACTTACTGTGTGACCATGAGAAAATCACCCCCACCCCCCATGCCTCAGTTTTCTCATCTACGAAATGAAGATGGTGATAGCTCCCACCTCTCCTGCTTGTGGGGGCCAGTGAGACCCTGCAAAGCACTTTGTCAGCCCTCAAGTATTGTAAGCTTAGACATTGTGGGCCTTGGCTCTGCTGGCTGGGGGCCCCTAAGGAAGCTGGTGCTGAGACCGAGCACAGGGAACGTGATTCCCGTTCTGTGAGGAGGGAGCAGAGGCTCTGAGGTCCTCTGAACACGTGCATGGCAAGGCTGCACCAGCACCCCCGAGTCTGACCAAGGTGGGGCCAGGGGTCAGAAAGCTGGGCTCAGTGTCTAGTCCTGCTGGCACCAAACTGGCTGTCAGACCCTGGGCCAGTCACTTTACCTCCCAGTGCCCCCGGCAAATCTCAGACACTAGCCATTACTGAAGAGCTGCTATCTGCATCAGTGGAGGGAGCTTCCCTATACTAGAGATGGGGTCGGGTGTTCACAGCTTGGGATCTGGGGCCTTAGGGCCCTGGAGGGTGGTCAGTCAGCGCTGCATTTTACAGATGAGGAGACCGAAGCCCACGCTGCTTATATGATTTAGTGCTCAGTTCAGGACCCAGCTTTCCATCAACTACACCATTTATTCTCTCCCCTCTGTCTCTGTCTCTCTGATTCTCTGTCTCTTCCTTCCTCTTTTTCTCCCTACCCCTTCTTCTCTCCCCTCCCCCTCCCCATCTCCCTATCTCCCCTTCCCTTCCCTAGCCTGGAGGGAACATGGAACAAGGCCTGATCCTTAGTCCTGGTTGAACGGCCTTGGAAAGGGCTCAGACAGTATTGACACAGCCAGCGTCGACTCTGTCCCTAGACAGCCGCCAGGGGACTGGGTGGGGCAGGAGGTGACCCTGGCCCCGGCGGGGCCTTTCTCCTTCCCCAGGGGTCAGACTCACTGCTTGGCGGCTGGACGGGGCCTTGCGGGCCAGAGTCCACCCCCCTTATACTGCGGAGGAGGCCGAGTGACCCCAAGAGAGCGGCCACCCTGGCAGTAATGACGGGAGTATAGAGAGAGTGGCCTGCAGGGTAGGGGAGAGATAAGATTTGAACCCAGGGCCTCTGACCCAAGTCCCTTGTTCCACAGGCCAGGCCTGGGTTTCTATAGTCCTGTGTGTGGAACCTTCTCCAGTATGGGTTAGGTTGTTTACCCACAGTTTTGGCTTTAGGAAGGAGGGAAGAGAAGGAGGGAGGGAGGGAAGGAAGAGAAGGAGGGGAGGGAAGGAAGGAAGGAGGGAAGGAAGGAAGGAGGGAGGGAAGGAAGGAAGGAGGGAGGGAAAGAAGGAGAGGAGGGAGGGAAGGAAGGAGGAAGGGAAGGAGGAGGAGGGAGGGAAGGAAGGAAGGAGGGAAGGAAGGAAGGAGAGGAGGGAGGGAAGGAGGTAGAGGAGGGAGGGAAGGAAGGAGGGAGAGAAGGAAGGAGAGGAGGGAAGGAAGGAAGGAGGAAGGGAAGGAGGAGGAGGGAGGGAAGGAAGGAAGGAGGGAAGAAAGGAAGGAGAGGAGGGAGGGAAGGAAGGAGGGAGAGAAGGAAGGAGAGGAGGGAAGGAAGGAAGGAAGAAGGGAAGGAGGAGGAGGGAGGGAAGGAAGGAAGGAGGGAAGGAAGGGAAAGAAGGAAAGATTAATTTAAACACCTACTATGTGCTAGGCCCTATACTGAGAGCTCTACACACACTGTCTAATTTGATCCTCCAAACACCCCTGGAAGGCAGGTCCTGGTATTACATCATTTCACAGTTGAGGAAACTGAGTGAGGAATGGGTTAAAGGGCTTTTCCTGGGGCCCAGAGCAGCTAGTTGTTGAGTCCCAGAGGCCTGCATCAGCCACAGAGCCCCTCCTCCCAGCCAGGCCAGGCACCCTCCCAGAAAAGGGGTGTGTCGGGAGAGGTCCCCGAGAGCGCTCACTTTGAAGCCTCGGCCTGGAAAACCTCAGACAGCCCAGGTCAGCGGTAAACGAGGCCAGGCGTGTCTCCAGGTGGGAGAATTATAGTTTGGGACAAGGTGCTGCCGGAGGGGAGGGGAGAAGGGGGTTCTAGGCTGGAGTCAGGGGACCAGCAGGAGGGCCTTAGTAGCCCTGGGTGCCCAGAACAGCTGAGGTACAGAAAGGGGTGGGGTGAGGCAGAGCAGGGAGCAGGGATGCCTAGAAACTGCTGAGGTATGTGTGTGGGGGGGTCTTCTTGGGGGTACCTAGAAACTGCTGGTCAGAGCAGGGCAGGGGCCCAGGGGCTCCCAGAGAGTGACCAAAGACCAGATTCGAATTCTGCCTTTCCTACTTTCTCCTCCTCCTCCTTCTCCTTCAGCTCTCCTACCTGTGTGACCTTGAGCAGTCGCTCTGTGCATTTATTAATTGCCTCCTGTGTGCCAAGTTCTGTGTTAGGTGCTGGAGATACAAAGACCACATCAAACAGTCGCTGCCCGTTCTCTTTAAATAGATGAATGAAAGTTACCTTTGGGGGGAAGGTGCTGGCAGCTTGGGGGGAGTCAGTGGACACTGAGCTGAGCTTAGGAGGTGAGGTGAGGGCGGTCAGCCCGGGCAGAGGCAGAGGTGGGAGACAGGGTCCTGGGTGAGTCACAGCAGAAGGGCAGGATGGCTGGCCTGGGCTGGGGGGACAGGGCTGGGTCTGGTAGTGAAGGGCAGACTGCCATTGGCCTTGAGGTGATAGGGAGCCGCTGCAGCTTCTGGAGCTGGGGAGTGACCTGGTCAGAAAAACACCAGCAGCTCTGTCCAGAAATCAAAGTCTGAATTAGCTGGTCGGTCGTCCACGCCTGTCTCCCCTTCACTCCAAGCCACTCTTCTCTCTCTGGTTGCTTTCAGTCCTCCTGTAAAGAGAACCCCTTTAATCGGAAGGCGTCCCCCATGTCCTCCCCAACCACGAGGAAGACCCAGAAGGGAAGCAAGCCTGTGCGACCGCCTGCCCCTGGACACGGCTTCCCCCTCATCAAACGAAAGGTACCAGGTGGGCTCCCCACAGGCCTTCGGCTCTTCCCCAGCCCCCCATCTTAGCAGGGTCTTCTGTGAATGTGCATTGTAGCCACAGGCCTGGAGTTTGGCCTTAGGGTGCGTCCAGCCAAGCCTTGCCTGATATAAGGATGGATGAATGAAAGAGCACTTATGAAACACCTACTGTGTGCCTGACACCATGCTGTGATTTGTGAGGGAGACAACAACCCCGTAGCTGGCTGATACACGGGTACACGGGTCTCATGGCAGCCAGCTATGAAATGTGCTGGAAACTAGATTCGAACTCTGGTCTTCCTGACTCAGAGGCCAGCTCTCTCTCCGTTGGCCCATGCCACCTCTCACTTAGTCTCCTCTCTTCTTCCTCCTTTCATTAAAGATGCTTTTGTTCCAGAGTGTTCTAGAGCAGGCTGGTCACAGGTGCTAGGCTTGCCCTGCCCTTGTCAAGTTTTCTCAGGCCTGTGGCTGGCTCCCAGGGCTCAGGGACCAGAGAGATGGTGGGCTGACCAGAGAAGAGGGCATTTCCCTTCCCCTTCCCCCTCCCCTTCCCCCACCGGAGGCAGACAGGCCCCTGCTGGGGTCCTCACCCAGGGGCCTTTTGGGCAGGTCCAAGCTGACCAGTACATTCCAGAGGAGGATCTCTATGGGGAGATGGATGTCATTGAGCGGCAGCTGGACCAGCTAGAGCATCGTGGGGTGGCCCTGGAGGAGAAACTCCGCAGTGGGCAGAACGGTATGTGGGGCTTAAAGGAGGAAGGGGGGCTGGGCAGTGGGCTGTGATGGAGGGGAAGCCAGAGCCCATCCCTGGGAGCTCCATCCAGCACCAGGGAAGGAGGCTCGCCTGCAGCATAGAATTCCCTTTCCTTAGCTCCTGCCCAGCCCATTGGGGTGGGGTTATCTCCTGAAACTAGCCAGGCCTGTTAGGGCTGCTTCCAGAGGCTCCCCACCCCTTCAGAATCCATAGGCCTCTCAAGGCTAGCCCATCAACACCTGCGCAGATCCCTGGCCCGGGAGCTGCTTTCCAGCGTCAGCCTCCGTGAGAGGGTCCCTCCCCAACGGGCAGCGTCCCTGAGCCTTTGAGGCTGGATCCTGGGCTCAGGCCGAGTGTTTCCCTTTGCAGAGGGCCATGAGGATGACCTTCTGGTGGACTGGTTCAAGCTTATTCATGAGAAGCACATGCTGGTCCGGCGGGAGTCGGAGCTCATCTACGTGTGAGTTCACCAATGGTGGCAGCTGCTTCCCGCTCCCTTGGGTCGTCCCCTGAGCTCCAGGTCCAGGAGGGAGCAGGATGGGGGGGCTTCCAGGCCAGAAACACCTTGAGACCCAGAGGGAGACAGAGGTAGCGAGCACAGAGATCTCTCTATCTCTGTATTTGTGCTGCAGCCGTACACGTGGAGAGCAGCCCTTGGTCATTTTTCTTTGCCTGCTGTTACATCCTCTTCACTTGCTTCCCGGAGAGCCAGACCCCCTATAGGGATGGGGCCTGGATTATGCTGTTTTTGGTCTAGGGAACTCCCGGGGAGGACTACTCTGCAACGTCTAGCCTTAGACTGCCTAGAGCACTGACGAGCCAGAGGCAGAATTCAAACCCAGAACTTCCTGGCTTGCCTCTCATTCCTTGTAACAAAGAATAAGAAGAAAGGTGGGACAAACTGTGTCAACAGGGGTAGCCAGGGTGTGGCCCCAGCCTGATAGTGTGTGTGTGCAGCCCCCCATCCTTGTCAGGAAGGACAGCTGCTAGATTCTTGTCCTGGTCAGGTCTTGCTGCCAGGAGTGCCCTCCAGCTCTCGGCCTCTTCTCTCTCTTCCCGGCAGCTTCAAGCAGCAGAATCTGGAGCAGCGCCAGGCCGATGTGGAGTATGAGCTTCGGTGCCTTCTCAACAAGCCAGGTACGCTGAGCCCCTGGCCTGGCGCCAATCTCCTGCTGGACAGAGACCAGACTGTGGCCGGGCAGGCAGGGGCTGGGCTGGAAAGGGCACTTGGGCAGATAAAGGATGGACGGAAGTAAAGAAGGCATTGGGCTCGGTAGCCAGGAAAACCTGGGTGCAAATTTTGCCTCAGATCCTTATTCGTGGTGTGACCCTAACCTCTTGGCTCAGCATCCTCACTAGTGAAATGAGGGGGTTGGGATCCGAGGAGATGTAGTTTGTCAGTCAGGCAGTTTTGTCCAGTCGCACAGCCTACAAGTGGCCAGAGCTAGGGCCCAGGCATGGCCTCCCAGCCTCCCCCAAGTCCCATGCCCATGGTATTTGCCCCTAAGGACACACTGCTTAGGGAGATAGTGAGCTCTCCCTTGCTAGAAGTGTCCAAGGGCAGGCCCAGAGAGACTGCCTGTGGGAGGTGTTGCTGGAGGGATCCCTGTTTCCCTCCAGTGTGGGTTAGGTGGATGGTCTTGGAGACGTCTCTTCCTGGTTTGAGCTTCTGTGGTTCTCTCCTCCCTCTGTGGGCAGATAAAGACTGGACAGAGGAAGATCGAGGAAGGGAGAAGGTGCTCATGCAGGAGCTGGTGACCCTCATCGAGCAGCGTAACGCCATAGTGAACTGCTTGGACGAAGACCGGCAGAGGTGTGGCGGCTGGGGAGGGAGAGCAGACCTTGGCTTCCATTCCCAGTGATTTTTGGCGGGGAGGTTAGCCCCTCTCCCCGCAGATACTTGCACCTGCAGGTTGGGTCCCCCTGGGGATGGCTACTCCATGCTAAAGAAATTCTCTGGGTCCACAGTCCTGAGCCCCCACCAGTGTATACCTTGCCTCTAGTTAGTCAGAGGTGACAAAAGGCTCGGTGCAAAGGCATTTACTGAAAGGCATAGACAGACCCTAATGACAAAACATCTTCTTGTTTCCCTCCTGGTCCCAGGGAACCAGGGTGATTGGCGCCTGGAATCTTTTGACCTTTTGCTCATATATTCTGGCCACGGTTTCTTGAGGAATGTAGTCGATGGTGCAAACAGAGAGGGAAAACATCCTTCCTCTCATTGCTCACAGGGAGTAAAGGGCTGAGTGACAGAGACCAGTAAGGCATCACTGCTCCTGATTCCCAGGAGCCTCCTGGAATTTTCTCAAAGGCCCCCAACTCACCGGCAAGGGCACTTCCGGGTAGTCTTGAGACGCTAGGACCAGCCAACGCCACCACAGGCTCTTCATACTGGGCACTGTTCCTCAGCTTCCTGATCTGTGAAATAAAGGGGTCGTACTCATATATGACCTCGAACGTTCATGTTGAGTTCTAAATCCTGGGATTTAATAGCTTAAAATTGCCCTCAGACTTTTGGGCCAGTTTGTATTTGTTGAAAGGCCGCTAGATGGCACCGTAGTGCACAGAGCGCTAGACCCGAAAGTCCGTAAGACTCCTCACCCTGAATTCAAATGTGCCCTCAGACGCTTCCCAGCCGCATGACCCTGGGCTGGTCACTTACCCCCTTTTGCCTGTTTCCTCATCTGTACAGTGAGCTGGAGAAGGAGATGGCAAACTGCGCCAAGTGGGGTCACGAAGAATCAGACACGACTGAAAACAGCTAAACTACAAAAAATATATTTTGAATGAGTAACCATGTGACCTTGGGCAAGCCATAGATCACCTTCATAGGACTCAGTTCCTTGCTCTGTAAAACGAGGGGGTTGGACCAGATCAGGGGCTCCTCATCTTTGGAGCGTCCCAGGCTCCTCTGGCAAACAGGCCACGTACGTCCCCCTTCTGAGTCAGGCTTTCAAATTCATTCCATGGGACTACAAGGGAAAGCGATCATACTGAAAGTTCTCTGTCTCTTCCTGTCTCTCTCTTTGTCTCTGTCTCTGTATCCATCCATCCTTAAAAAGGTCATGGGCCCCAGGTTAAAGGTCCCTGTCAGGGCCCTCTTGGCTCCAACACTGTGCTCCACTTTCTAGCTGGGCAGCTGGCCCTGAGCCTGCTTCCCCCTCCCTAAGTCATCGGCATGGCCCCTGCTTGCTCCCTCAGCCAGTGCTGCTGAGGAGGCGCAGCCGAGACTTTGTCTCTAAAGGCCCTTTGCGTGTGGAAGAGGCCCCGGCAGGTTTTATTCTACCTCCTTTTCTCCCTCGCTGACTTCCTCTCACCCCGTCTTGTTCTTATTGATCTCAGGGAAGAAGAGGAAGACAAAATGTTGGAAGCCATGATCAGGAAGAAAGGTGAGTGGGTCTTGGGGGCTCCCATCGTCCGGTCAGGACCCCTGGGGTCCTCGCTCCCCATCCTCGGTGGGGAAGCTGGTGCCTGGCCTCCCACTGGCCCTTGAGTAGTCAAGGGCCCTGGGTTTGGTGGCCGTGCGTGTGTGTGTCTGCGTCTGTACACCCACATATGTACATACATCTATCGTGAATGCATGGGGACAACTGAGTGAGAACACTGCATCTGGAATCAGGAAGACCGGAGTTCAAATCTGGCTTCAGGCACTTACCTGGGCAAAGCATTTAACCTCTGTCTCCCTCAGGCTCCTTATCTACAAGATGGAGGTTGTAACAGTACCCACCCTGCAGGGTTGCACTAGCACAGTGCCTGGCATGGTGCATAGTAGGTGCTGTCTTGGTGCCTTCCCCCCTACCCCTCATATCTAGGCACATGAGTCTATACAGAATGAGCACAGATAGAATCACCTAATTATGGGGATGGGGTCTGTGGTGCCCTCTGGGCCCACTGAGCTGGCAGAGAAGCTGTGTGCGTCCACACCACTGGTAGCAGCTGCCCCCTCTTTACCCTCCCTCCCACAGAGTTTCACAAGGAGGCAGAAACTGGGATGAAGAAGAAAGGCAAATTTAAGACCATGAAGGTGCTGAAGCTGTTGGGAAACAAGCACGATTCCAAGAGCAAGTCCCCCAAGGACAAGAGCTAAGAGCAGCATGGAGACGTATGCGCAGCTGCCTGCTGCCCGCCTCCCCGCGCCAGGCCGGGTTCAGGCCCAGAGCTGCCCTCCCTCCGATGATGGCGGAAGCTGCGGCTCTTCCTTTCCCCGGGGAGCTTCCAAGACCAGTGAGAGGACTTGGGAAGGGGGTCCCCAAGCAACGCCTTCTCCTTTGTCTCCATCCTCAGGCTGAGTTGGGCCAGAGAGCTCCCCCCTTTCCCATGGCTGTGAGTGTCCGGGAGCACAGCAGCGGGAAAGCAGACTCTATTTATTCAGTGGTGTTTTTATGGTTGTTGTTAACTGTTATTATTTGTTATTGACTAACTGAGCAGTCAGAGATCTGGGGGATGCACCCCGTTCCCCTTCTTTACTCTGCCCCACCCCTGCCTCCCTACTTCTAGAAAGGGTCAGTACTTCCCAAGCTTCTCATGACCGAGGCAGTCGGTAGCAGTGGCTCAGCGCCTCCATGGTGGCAGAAGTGTCCGTGTCCCTCCCCCACGCAATACAACACACATGCACGCACCTCCCCCCCCACCTCCTCCCCTGCAGGAGCCATTTATTCAATGATCAGATGGGTTGAAGTTCAGTCCTGACCTGCAGATGGGGACTGCCTCATTGGTCTCACAGCAGAGGGAGGGATAGGAGGGACTATCAGGAGATTCCTTCCCACTATCTTGGCAGACAACAGGAAATGGTTCTTCACAGTCAGTACCAGAAGCTCTCTTCCCTCTCCCTTCTCTTGATGCCTTTTCACGTGTTCCTGTCCCACAGAGAGTTCCTGGCCGGAGCCCGGCTCTCACCAGTCCCTGTCAGTTGGGTCCTAATTAAGGACCTGTCTCCATGTGTCACAGGTGTAGCAGTGTTCATTCCACTTTGTTATAGGGAGGGGAGCTCCCTAGAACCGGTCCTTTGCGGAAGGGGAAGGGTCTCCTATACTCTCAAGTTCTCATCTTGTCCTGCTCAGCTCCTCCAGAGCCACCGTCTTCACTCAACAGCTGGGCTGGCCCAGTGACCTCTAGGGCCCTGCTGGCGCGGCCATAGAGCTCAGTGAAAGGTCACGCTGTATTATCTTGGGGATGTCTTTTCCCCAAAATAAATGGAACCCAATTAAATTTGCCACCCAGTTGAATCCCCCTGGTGATCTGTCCATCAGGCTGCTTTGACCTCTGGCCTCCACTCCCCATCACACCATTGGGCAGCTGTGGTTGAGGGAGCTCAGTGGTGCTCAGTCCCCTCCCCCCCATCCCGAGCTGAGATGGCTGTACTGACTGTGCCACCCTTCCAAGTGCCTGGCATGCCCCAATGCCACATCAACTAGACGTGCATTCCTGTTGGCTACCATTTCCTCTTTTTACCTGAGGCCAACCCTTGTTGGCCAGAGGCTCAGACTGGCACGATTTGGAGGAAACTGGAGTCAGGGGCGAGGAGGTACCCCTGAGATCGTTCAAACACAAGATTTTAGGATATCAGAATTGGAAGGGAATTTGGAGGCTGTCTGATCCTATCCAAACCTGATGGAGAATCCCTGACGCGTGCTGCTCCAGCCTCCGCTGGCAGACCTCGGCAGGAGGAAGGGCTTCCTGACATCCAGCTTAAACCTACCCCTTGCACCACTGTCTGGTGTCTGACCCCTTCAGATGCCAGTCTCTTAGTCCTGGAAGATGGCATTCATACCCCACTGCCACTCTGCCCCCATCTTCCCATTTCCTTCAGCCAGTTGAGAGGAAAAGCTGATGCTCCGTAGAACATGACTTGCTCCAGGTTCATATGCCCCCAGGACGTGAACCGAGGTCTGCAGATGCCACCTCCAGAGCCTGTCCTGCCATGCCCACCTGGTCTGGACGGACAGCTGTGCCTTCTCTGTGGCATCCTGCTGGAGGTGTGCCAGCAGGACGCTCTTTGGACTGCCACAGCTAGGAATCCCTGGCTGGTGTCCTAGCTCCCTGCTCAGCTGTGTGCAGTGGCTATCAAAAGAGCCATGGTAATCTTGGGCTGCTTGAGAAAGGCCAGGCTTCTTGGGAAGAGGGGCTGAGCCCTGGGTAGGCCACCTTGAGAGCACGGGGGTGCTCTGGTTGGAGCGTGTCCTGAGGAGGCAGCTTCGAGGGGGAAGAGCCCAGAGTCTGAGGCAGAGGCAAATCCCTTGAGGAAGCTGGTTAGGCTGATTACTCAGGGCAAGGGCTGCCTTATGGAGGTACAGTGAGACCCATCTTGTTTGGCCCCAGAGGACAGAGCCAGGAGCTCCGGGTGCTGTGCTGTTGGCTGGCTTTGGGAAGCTGCCCCAAAGTGTAAGCAGCTGCTTTGGGGTGGTCTTCAAGCTGACTAAATGACTCTGCTTCTGTGATCATGGGGTAGGGAAGATGTTTGCAAACCTTTAAAGCTCTGACAAAGGTCAGCTATTAGTTCCTAGCTCCCAGGCAGCTGGGGTTCTAAAATTCTAACCCACTAACATGAGGCTTGCCCCCTTCAGAAACCAAGCTGCTGTTTCCCCAAGACTCAGACCAAGACAGTTTTATTGGTCTTCCACTCTTGTGGCTACAGTGACCCCAGCCCACAGCTTGTAGATGTCAGATGTAGGGCCTGAAGTAGGGGAGACAAAGGAGTTGGTTCCCAAGCTTCCGGCAGGAAGAATGGGCCTACTAAGCTTCTCTATAGCATAGGGCCAATGGGATGAGACCTCCCTGCCACCACGGTCTCCTCCCCCACAGGCAGTGGTGGGTTTGGGCTGGGCAATGTCTTGGGCTCTGGCCAGCCATTGGGGAGTGGGGCCTCTCCAACAAGAGGGGATCTCTGCCCTCACCAGTTGCATGTTTGGAGGACGCAGCAGGCAAGGTGACCAACGCAGAACCTCAGCTTCAAAGGGGCAAGTTGATGATGACTGGCATCTGGGCTGCCGTTACTGCCCTGGGGATGGGGTCAGTTCCTTAAGGAGAGGCTTTGGGCAGCGCCTTCTGAAGCTCCTCGTTTCTCTTTTGGTCGATATCCTCCATCTCCCGAAGTTTCTGTGGAGGGCAGGACACAAAGGAGAGTCAGGGGAGAGGAGCTGGAGCAGCTGCCTTCGCCCCTAGGCTTTGGGATCCCTAGTGGGCCCTACCTGTGAGATCTCAGTAAGGATGATTCCTCGGTACTGCTTGCCTTGTCCGAGGGCCTGCATCTCCGCCAGGAACTCTTGCCTCTCACGGACTTCCTTCACCACTGAAGGGAAGGGAAGACTCATTCACACACAGGAAGATGGGGCTGGAGTCCTGTCCACCTCTTGGGGGTCTGTAAGGCCCTGCCCTGGATTGATTGGAGGGAGAGGAATAACCCTCCTGGGAGAGGAAAGGCTGCGTTCTCTGGAGCCTTTGGACTTCCCAGGCCCAAGAGTCCCTCAAAGGTGAGTGAGGATCTGGGCTGTGACACTGCAGTAGGCCAAAGGTGCATGAGGCTCAGAGCAGGAAGGGACCTCAGAAGCCACTTGTGTGAGAGATGGGCTGTGCCTTGCTGGAGGTGGCCCAGGAGGAAGGTGGGGATCCCCTCATGGGCCCTGGGCACACTCGTAGTGCCTTACATTCTTCAAATCTATCTGGCTCTGGATCCGAGGGCAGAGGCTCGGCCTGCCGAACAGACTGCTTTCTTTTCTTCTTCTCAGTGCCTTCCTTCCCGTTGGCAAATATGTCTTGGAGCCGCTCTTTCTCCTTCTCTATGTCTCCTGCAGGATCCCGAGAAGAACCCAAGTGTGGGGGAGGGATGGGAGGACAGTACACATCCTTGGGCTAAGTGGGCACACCTGTGCCCAGGCTCCCTTGGGGCTTTTCACTCTCAAGGGCATCTTTCTCTCTGGGAAGGAGAGAGAGGGAAATGGAAGGGCTCTGTGACCTGGGCACAGATAGGGCAGCGAGCAGTGCCAAATTGCTGGGTGATGCTTTGGTGATGGAGACAGGAGGAGGTCATTTTGTGGACAGAGCAGAACTTGGAATGGGAGGCCCACTCTCAGGAGCAGGCTCAGGGAGGGAGGGGGGAAGGACGATGGGCACCCTCTGTCCCTGCTGAGGCAGGGTGGGGAGAGAGGAGAGCTTCGGAGCCCTGGCACTGCCCTCAGGCCCTGCTCAGTTCACCACTGTCTCTCCCAATAAATCTCCTTCAGACACGTGAGTTTTGTGGATTTTGTGTTTTCCCCTTTCCCCTCCTGCTTTGCTGCCCACGTTGGGTTGGGTAGGAAACCTTGCCCGGGTCTCTGGTTCATTTTCTAAGGAGAATTTTGCAAGTTCAAGGAAATGCCCTGCGTTGGTATCTGTCCTCACTCGTGCCCTGTGGCTGGGGCAGAGGCTGGCGGCGCCTCAGCTCCTCATTCTGGGCCCACTTCCCCCAGGCCCACAGCTTCGTCACTTACGACAAGGCCTTGGCTTGAACTGCTCTCGAGCGTAGGCCTCGCTGGCCTGGCAGACTTCAGCAGGACGGAGGTGGGGTCTTGGGGCCAAGATAGGCGGGAGACAAAAGCTGTTGACTCGCTTGGGTGTTGGCTTCTGGCTGGATGCTGGGTTGCAGTGAGAGGGTAGGGCATCGCCTCCTGGGGAGAGACCGGAATGGAAAGAAGGCCGATGCCCAGGTACCAGGAGCCCTACCTTTGGCAGGCTACTTCCTAGCCTCTGCCCTGAGCCTCAGTTTCCCTGTCTGTCCAACAGGGATGATTGACCTCCAGTGGCAGATCTCCACGAGTGCAGAGTACTGTGCAGGTCAGCAGAGGGGTATGTGAAGGAAGGTCTAGGGAGCGCAAGGAATGACATCTACTAAGGGCTTAGGAAGGGAGAATATCCACCCAAATGGGAAGAAATGCCGGAATGCCTCCCTGCCCCTGGGCCTTTGCTGTATCCCAGAGCCTCCAGAGAGGGGAGCTCCAAGATATGCCTAACAAAGTCACCGGTGCTTCCATGGAGTTCCTGGAAGTAACACCCTCTCGCTTTGCAGTATTCACCAAACTATGCAACTCCGTAATGCACTTAACCTGATGTCTGTCCTGTTTAATTGTGGCCCTCTACTAGATTGGAAGCTCCCAGAGAGCAGGGCTATGTAGACATCTTTGTGTCTTGCTTCTAGCACTTAGGTCAGGGTGTTGCATCTAGCAGGGCCTCTGTAAATGTGGGCTGGAAGAATGAGTGACTCAGTGTCCCTGAGTTCGAGTGGAGGGAAGGAGCAGATCCACAGATACCAAAGATGGACATCTCTCATGACAAGACCATGAAGGAGGCTGTCATATGAGGGCTAAGAAGGAAGAAAGGATGCTGGGAGTAGCAGCTTTGGAGACAGGCCTCTGGCTCAGATCCTGGTTTCTTACTGGGAAGGGGTTGGAATGAATGATCCCAGAGCTCTATATCTGTAACCCCAAGAGTGGTGGGTAGAGAGCTAGCCTCTAACATCCTGGCTGGATGACTCCATGATTTCAGCAGCTCTCTAAGGCTGCGGAGAAGATAGTGGGAGTGTCCTCACGTGGGAAATTTATCAAAGAAATTACAGGTCCAGCCCCTGTACCTAGCCTTAGGAATGGCCCACAGGTGTTTGAAGGGGGAGAAGAGAGACCAAGGCTATGGCCTAGGCTGGAAATACTTTACTGAAAAGGTGGGATATGTATGGAGTCTTAGAAGATGGGCAAGATTTGGATAAGGGGAGTGGGACAAAGGCTTGGGGGTGAAGAGGAATGTCCATGGAATGTAAGGACAGCCTATGGAGGAGGATTCCCCAGAGGATGGCAGTGAGAAAAGGGTCTGGAGAGCCAGGTTTGGGCCAGATTCTGGAGAACTGCCTTGGAATGGAATATTTCCCACAGAATTCCAGAGTTGGACAGCTTCTCTGGTCCAGGTCTCGCTTTACTTCTCACTCTTTTCAAGTTAAGGCTCCAGCCCAATCCTGCAACATTCAACAGATGAACCATCTCCCACTTTACTGAGAAAGTTAAGGCCAACGGAAGTGAGCTCCCTTGATTCCTCTCCCAAATGTTCCCGTCAAACTAGGCCAGTGATTTCTCTGGAAGGAAGTTGAAGTCTGCGCCGCCCTCCCCAAAAGACTAAGACTAGTTTATAGCTAGAGGAAATGAGCCATATACAGATGACACATTATATAATGGTGCCAAACAACCCATCCCAAAGGAATCTCTAGGCAGTAAAGGAGAAGTGCCCAGTCAGCCAATGCTGTGCCATTATAGTGAAGGGGTGGGGAGGGTGGTGAAAGGGCAGGAGGAGGATCAGGGCTTCAAATTACTTTTCACTGAATCCATGAGCTGCCGCTGCTGGAAGTTGGTGAGTCTGGATTCCTCCATCATCACTGCAAAACAGACAGGTGAAATGAGAGTAGCTGGGCTTCCGGCCCTGTTCTCATCAGCCCTTCCTTCAGTGCTGACCCCCCACTGACCTTTCAGCAGCTGACAGGTTTCTGGGGTGTAGCTGGGTTGGGGTGAGTGCCAGAAGCCGGTACCTTTGGCCACAGCTCCTGATTTCCCCTTTGCTGCCATGGCAAAACCCTAGGGGTGGGAAAGAAAGGTTTTCAGGACTAGCCTTCCCAGAATGTTAGGAGCTAGGGGAGATCTAGGAAGCAGGCCTGGGGGGCGGGGCACGCAACATTTCAGGTCTGGTGATGGTTGGAGGTCTTGGGAGAGGGAAATGCCAGCTGTCCTTAGGGTCATTCTACTGATGGGTGTCTGGCTCTGTTCAGCCCCAAAGGGCAGTCTGACCACTAGGAGTTATGGGTGCAGATTTATGCTTGATGTCAGGACATACCCCCTAATGATTAGAGGTATTCCGAAATGGAAGAGGTTCCCTCTAACTGGAAATTGGAGGCTGGATGATCACTTATCACGGAATCGGGTTGGAGGAGATCATAATGTCATAGATCTAGAATGGGAAGAAATCTCCCCAACGTTTGGAACAAGCAGTCATTCAGACTTTCTGAAGACCTCCAGTAACAGGGGGCTCACCACTTCCTAGGGCAGCCCTTACATCAAGCAGAGATCAGCCTGAGCTGGATGTAGGGGTGGGAGATTCCTAGTCGGGGGTGGCCTGAGGTCCCTTGCAGCTCTGGGCTTCTGACCCCTAGCAGTCCAGCTTCAGCTCTTCCCAAGCCAGGCCTGATAGGAAGCATCTCCTGCTCTTCAGAGATGCCCGGAGCTCGGGGCACAGGCTGCACTTGCTGCGACAAGGACCACAGCAGACCAGGCGCGACACAAAGGACGGAACTTCCTGCTTATGATGTCAGAACTATCGCGACAGGCCGACCTTGTCGGGGCGGTGCCACAGGACAAGCTCCCCACGGCCACCCGCCCGGGGCTTCCCCTTTCCCCCAGGGACCGGCTCCTGACAGCTCCAGTCCTCCCACCCGGTCCATGGGGCTCAGACCAGCAGGCGCCTCCAGCTACCATGGCAACGGCTGCTTGAGGCCCCGCCCACACTGCCATGGCAACTGCCCAGGCTCTAGGCTCCCTTCCCGAGCACTCGACTCCGCCTCCGGTACCATGGCGACGGCGGAGTCAGGCCCCGCCCCTTCACCAACATTCTGGGCCCCGCCTTTGGCATCTCCTTAGCTGCCCACCATCCAGACCCCTCCCTTAAGCCCCTCCCCTTCCACCAGCGCTTCCGTATCCGCCTCCGACCCCGTGCCACCAGGTGCCATGGCAACGCCCGCCCCTCCCCTCCAGGTCCTCTCCTCCGGTTCTCCCTCCCCTTCGTAACTCCTGGCTCCGCCTCCGCTGCAAAGGCTGCGCACCGGGCTCTGCCACTGCACCGGATCGGTTTCAGCCCCCTCTTCCCAAGCGCTCCAGGCTCTGCTTCCGCCTCCGCCTCCGGCTGCCGAGGACACCGCCGCGCGCCCCGCTCAGAGCTATCCGGCTCCTCTTTGCTAAGACAACAGCATCCCCACGCCCCCTCTGGGCACCAGGCTCCACCCCCCCCCCCCCCCGGCCTCTCTCCGCCCTTCCTCTCCCCGTGAGCTAGAGGTTCCGCCCCCTAGCCTCTTACCGGAAATGGCGTAACGCTAGGGTCACTGCGCAAGCGCGGGGAGTTTTGGGAGGGCCGGCCCAGAGGTGGGCGCCGGAAGTCGCGAGTTTGGTCGCAGCGGCGCGAGCCCGAGCTGTGCGTGAGGCCAGGCACGGGGCTGTGGCTCGTCGGAATCAGTGAAGAAGACTCCGCTCGGAGACAGCTCTTCCTGGCCGAAGCGGCCATTGGGCCCGAGCCCGAGGGTCCGCAGGCATGTCTGACAACGAGGACAAGTGAGTGCGGGGAAGGGGCAAAGGAGGGGGGGAGGGGCTGGAGGATGGAGGGAAGGGGGGGTTAAAGGGGAGGGGGGCTGAAGGGGAGCGTCGGGGGCCTCGGCGTTAGGACGTCCGGTGAGCAGTGGTACAGTCAGAGAGGCATTGTGGTGTAGGGTCGGAAAAGCCCGGGTTCAGATCTTGTCCCTGATACTGACACCCTGGACAAGTCTTTGGCCTCACTTGCGTCCTGTGTAAAATGAGGGGGCGGGACTCGGACCTTGCAGCTGTCTGTGCACGAGTCTCCTCTTGTAGAGCGGAAGGTCCCAGAGGTCAGGGGCTGTTTGGTCTCGGTGTCTGGCATGTAGTAGGTGCTCAATAAATGCTGTGGACTTGGGCTGTGAGCCTAGCACCTTGAGGATCCTGAGCACTGGGGCCAGAGATGTCAGAGAAAGTCGGGCCTGGGGCTCACTCCATCCAGCTTCCTCCAGCTACTGAGTGACCGGGCTAGGGTTCGAGCCCAGCTTCTCCAGCTCCAAACGCAGCCCTCTTTTCCGTCGCTCCATCGGCTCCAGGCTGCAATTGGGGGAGGTGGGTGAGGGCGTTCAGGCCCCTCTGAGCACCAGGTTCACAGGCGCTTTCTTCCTGTACAGTTATGACGGCGATGACTTCGATGATGTGGAGGAAGATGAGGGTCTAGATGACTTGGAGAACCCCGAGGAGGTCTGTACTTCTCCCATGGGCTAAGGCTAGGGCTGGGTGCCAGTCACCCCAGTGCACAGCGTGGTATCGCTCTGGTTCATGGCTCTTCTCCCGGAACCATAGAGAAGGCCACTGAACATTGAGTGGAACAGCCACTCCTGTGAATCAGCCAAAATGGGTCTGGCAGCCAAAATCTTTTAAACTTTTCTTCCTTCAGACTAACTCTGCCAGACACTTGTCACCTTGGTGGCTGTTTACTCCACTTGGAAAATGGGAAGCACGTACCTAGCTCTCTGTTGGGAGGATTTGTAGTCTTACTTTTCCACGATCTCTGGTTGAAGTTGCCAGGAGCCTCTAGGTTTGAGCCGTTGACTTTTTGCATCCACAAGAAAACTTCCCACTCTCCTTTCCCTCTCTTTCTAGGAGGGCCAGGAGAATGTGGAGATCCTTCCCTCTGGGGAGCGGCAGCAGGCAAACCAGAAGAGGATCACGACCCCCTACATGACCAAGTATGAGCGAGCCCGGGTCCTGGGCACCCGGGCCCTGCAGATCGCGTAAGTGGGAATCCCCCTCTTCTTTACTCATTCACCTCCACCTCTGTCCCATCTACATCTCAATTAAATAGGCATTTATTAAGTGCTCTCTCTTATCTGACATAGGAAGTAAAATGATGAGTTTGAGAGTTAGGATGACTTGGGCTTGAATGCCATCCTCGTGACTCTTATCCAGCCCTGTCGCTTCTAGCTGTCTTATCGTCTCGATGACAATTGCCTAAGACCTCATCCACTGAGTTGTTAATGGGTTGCAATCTGCCTTTGTGAAAGGATTTCCTACACTAAGGAAATCTTAGGAAATTGATACAGAGTTGAAGTCAAAGGTTTTGTTGTGGTTCAGTTGTTTCAGTCATGAGGAAACTGAAGCAGAGTGAAGTGACTTGCCCGTGGTCACACAGCTAGTAAGTGTCTAAGGCTGGATTTGAACTCAGGTCCTCCTGCCTCCAGGCCCTGGGCTCTAGCTACTGCTCCACGAGTCACTAGAGTCACCTAGAAGTTGAAGGCCCAGGGCTCAGATTGACTTGAGGTAAGTCATCTCATTTCATCTGTAAAATGGGACTGGATTAGATGGCTTCAAAGGTCCCTCCCAGCTTGGAGTCTCTGATCCAGGGCCGTTTGCGCTTCATGTCTCTGGTGCCCCTCACAGTGCTTTCTATCTACCAGGTGTTTAACAAGTGGTTATTGAGTGATGAATTAAGGAATAAAAAAAGCTTGTGGTCTGAGTAGAGCAAGTTTACCAAGAACTGGTATAAAGCATATTAGCACATAGTGGAGATGCAGGGAAAAGCCAGGAGGATAAAGAGATCACTGGGAAACGCCTGGAGGGTTTGATTGAGGCCTGGAAGGAAAGGACTTCCCAAGGCAGGGGCCGAGACGAGAATGGTCTGTCTTTGCCAGCTCCTAAGTGGTAGGAATGAATGAATGAATGAATGAATGAGGCATTTATTAAGCTTTTGCTTTGTACCAATCACTGCTGAACCCGGGGGACACATAGAAAAATCAGCCCTGCCCTCAAGGAGCTCACATTGTCATGGGGTTCCAGCTGCCCATCACATGGATGTTTCCTATGGTTCTTAGGGGGCAGTGGCAGAGCAGATGTCGGGCCTCTTTCGTGTCATGGGCTCTGACAGAATCATCAGTTGTAGACGTAGAATGGTTTGACAGCCCCAAGACTTGCATTTCTGTGCCTCCTGGACGTTCCTGGGAGTCTGCTCAGCCTTTCTGTCAGCGGTTTGGATGAAGGTGCGATTGTCAGAGTGTAGGTGACATGGATCTGGGAGGGATGACAGACATGTAGGCTGAGTCTGACGAGACGAGATTGAGAGAAATGAATGTTAACCCGTGCGCCTAGGTTCAGAATGTCAGCCCAAGGCCTTCAGACCAAGGAGGGTGTGGCTAGACCACGTCCTTAGAAAAGATTGGGGGCAGCGGGTTAGTCATTTCATGTGTGCTGATGTCATTAGCGTTATCAGTGTGTTGATGCAACAGCCAGAAGAGCCCAGAGGATTCGAAGCTTCATCAAGGGGGCGTAGCAGCCAGCCCAGGAGAGCAGAGAGTCAGCCCTTACAGCCTCTGCCCAGGGCCGGCCACATCTGTAGTGTTGACTTCCTTCTGAGGCTTTGTCTTAGGAAGGATTTGACATACTAGGGCTGACCAAGTGGTCAGCCAGTGCAGGACGGCCTGGTTGAAGGAACAGGAGCAAGGAAAACTTGGCATAGAGGGAGGTATGTGATACCTGTCCTCCCAATATCTGAAGAATGGCATGGGCAGGAGGGACCAGCTGTGCTTTGCTGGCCTCAGAGGGCAGAAGGAAGAGAAAAATGAGGTAGAGACGCAGATTTTGGTTTGACGGTATATGGTGGGAGGAGCGCTGGGGAGGGAGGCGTGGGGCTGGAGAGCACCTATCCCAGCTCACCCTTGTCCTCGATGGGGCTCTGAGCTGGTCCTGCCACCTCGGGGGCTCTTTGCACATCTGTCAGATCAAGGGTTGGACAAGGGTCAGACTCCAAGGAACTTCAGGGGCTGGTTGCTCTGAGGAGGAAGCCAGCTGGATTAGGTAGGTTAGGCAGGATTCATACCCAAGTCCTCTGACTCATGAGCCCATAAAGTCAGCCTTGGCACTCACGAGGTCTCCATCATTGAGGTCCTCAGAGGCCGGAGGAGAACCCACTCAGGTTGGGCTGGAGGACTTGCGTTTCCTTCCATCTCTGAGATTGTCTGAAATGCATGCTGGGAAGGCAGGGCAGGCTTTAAGGCATTCCTGTCATTCAGTGCTCTTCATTTCTGGGCTGCTTGAAGCCCGGACTTGTGTTTTAGACGTCTCTGTGTCCTGTCAAGCGTCCAGCGTGGGCCTTCCTCAGAGGGATAGTTCGTATCAATCGATGGGTTGATCAATTCTTGTCCGTGGGCTGAGCACGCGCAGCTTAAACCGACGTTTAACTTTGGAATCAAAGTAGAAATGGAAGAATTATCCGTGGGTTTGCACCTTAGCCCTTCTTGAGGTTAACAGCTGCCTTGGAGGGGGTGGGCCAGGTCTGCGCCGTCTCCAGCCTCACCACCTGGCAGTCACTGCCATGTAGGACAAGTGGCCTACTTCTCTAGCCGTGTGGTGCGCCACCTTCTGGTCACCGCCCCATACTGCAGGCGCTGCCCCTGGTCCTTTTAGGCCTCAGAGCTGGAAGAAAGTGAGCTTAGACTTCATTTCAGTGTACATACAACATTGCAGAGTATGTACGTTCTCAAGTACGAGGGATATTTTTAAAATAAACAGAAATTCACAGATGGTAGATGTTATCCTATGGGCCCCGGAGTGCCTCTGAATGAATTTTTATTTCATGAATCCCCAGGTTCAAGGCCTTTTTAAACAGTCTCCAGAGCATACCGTGTGCTCGTTTGTTAGACTAAATCATCTGCTGAGAGGTGGCTGGCGCTGATTTTTAGGAATCTGATTCTGGTTGAAATGCTGGCTTCAACTCTAGATCTGAGACTGAAAGGACAGAAACAGTTTGGGGTTTTTTTCCTGTTAAACACCACTCATAGAAAAGCATCATCATAAACCTCATTAGCCACACTTCATTTTGTTGGATCTTAACAAAGCCCAGAGTGAGAGGGGTGGGTACGAATATGAAGATGTGAGCCCCCTCCCCCCCAGTCTAGGAACCCTAGATCTTGCCCAATCACCTGCTGTCATGGGGAAACCAAGGCCTGTGGAGGTGTCATGATTTGCCTGAGGTGTCTGAGGCAGAGTCTTACAGAATAGGGTGTCAGAGCTAGCAGAGACCTTGGTGTCTGGCTCAACCCCCCATTTCACAGAAGAGGAGACTGAGGCCCATGGGGAAATGGCATTTCAAAGGTCACAAAGTTCATTAGTAACAATCAGGATTGGAGGTGAGATCATCTGAGATGAAATGAAAAAACATTTTGTAAAGTGCTTCCCTAATCATCACTTGCTGGATTAAGTGTCAGGCATTATCATCCTTCTTGCTGAGATTGCTCCTGGGCCAGGCTGCTTCATGCTGTAACCTGCTTAGGCCAGAAAGGCTCAGCCCCTGCCCTGCTGGGCAGTCTGGCCAGTAGAGACAGCGAGGAGCATCTTCTTTCTCAGCTGAGCCTGAGTCTTTCATCAGTCTCTCTCGGGGGTCCAGAGGCCCCTGCAGAGTTGGGTTGCCTCCTCTTTTCTCCTTCCATCATCAGCTCTACTGAGTTAATTGCACTGTCCGACAGAGGGAGTCATTTTCCTCTTGCTCCCTTAGGTTCTGAAGGTTGGTGGTCCCTCCAGCCACAGAGTACAAGGATATAGTCCAGTCAGAGCCGCTCTCAGAGATGCCTCCTAGCTTATCAGCCCTGGAAGGAACCCTGCAGAGCATTTAGCCAAATCCCCCTGTATTACTCAGGAGAAGTAGGGCCCAGACCTGGGGAGTGCTTACCTCGGGCCACACGGCCTCCTGGGCTTGCTCTCCGGCGTCCCCTGCTGTCTCCTGGGGTTCCTTCCAGCTGAGGTTTCCTCTGATCTTGTGAAATGAGAGAAGAGGTGAGGATGTCCACAGCCCACCCCTCCCCTGGGGCCAAGTGAAGGAGCTCTGGAAGCAACGGGCCGCTTGGACAAGGGCTGATTGTGGCATCGAGGCAACCAGACTCCCCGGGTGACCACAGGCAGGTGACTTCCTCCCTCCGGCCCAGGCTTCCTCTCTGGTAAATGAAGAGGCCGGGACTAGATGATTCCGATGGCTCCTCCAGCTCCGTGGCCTCTCATGTTGGTGGCGTGAGTCTTCTTTGTTCAGCTCAAGATTGTGCCTCAGCACCCAGCAAGGGAGGTAGCCCAAGTGCCATTCCCCCATTTTATAGATGACAAAACTGACGCTCAGGGTGGGATTCCTGCAGAGCCCTCTCCCAGCACCAAGAATAGCCCTTCTCCCATGAGGCCGTATTGCTTCTCTTCTGAGTTGCTAATGGTATGAGCTTTAACATTCAGGTTGAATGTCCATTTTGAATTTGTTGTGGAATAGGATATAAGGTGTGGGTCTGAGGCTCGTTTTTCACATTGGGATTCAGGGGGAAAGAGAAGATTGTTGGGAAGATAAGACATGCCTCAGTCCAAAACACAAGTGGGGCCTTGTGGTGACTCCTGAGAAGGGCAATGAGATGCATGTGGGCAGCAGCAGCCCTTGGGAAGACTTCCTGGAGGAGGTGGGCTGTCTAGGTGTGGGAAGGGTGGTGGGACTAGGAGAGACCTAAGTGCGGCTTTTTAGGCAGGAGAAAGAGCAGGAACAAAAGCCCTGGAGGGGCTGCGCAGGTCCCACCTCACTGGTAGTCTTGAGGCAGTGGCCAGATGGCCATTTCTGACAGCTCAGTCACTCAGTGAACGAGCATTTGTTAATCGTGTGCTGATATGTGTTGGGCGCTGTGCTTGGTGCTGGGAATCAGCTAGGCCCTGGGCATTTCTCCTGGGCAGGGTGTCACCCCCTCATTGTGCAGGGGGAGAAACAGGCCTATTGAGGCGTGGAGACTGGAGGCAGCTGTGACCCTGGGAAAATCCCTCTCCCTGGTTGGGGCTCAGCCTCCTCCTGTGTGAAATGGACACGATCAGGCTTGTGTTCCTCATCTCAGAGTGGGAACCCTGTGGAAGAGGTGCTGTGGAAGCGTGAGTTGTTATTGTCCCGTGCCCAGATCGTCCTTCCCAAATCCTGTCTTTCCTGTGACGTCTTCCTCATCTGCAGTTACAGGATGTCAAAGCTGGGAGAGAGAACACAGGGTACCGGGGCTAGGAAGGACCTTAGAAATGACACTTAGTACAGAGAACAGAGTCTCTGGGCTGGGAGGGTTAACCCAGACCCTCAGAATTAGAATTCAGACCTGAGAGTGGGGAAGGACCTTAGAACATCCAAGGGCCTGGCTGGGAGAGGCTCGAGTGCTGGTTTGCTCCTCGTTCCCCAACCAGCCAGTGGCACCAGCTCAGAGCTCTGTCCAGGGCCGTTTCTGCACGCTTCCTCTTGAAATCTCTCCTTCCAGACCCATGCCGTTCTTCTTTCCCCCATCTCTTTCCTCCCTCTACGGGAGTGTGCCCATGCTGTCCCTTTGTCCCCTTCAGAATGTGCGCCCCTGTGATGGTGGAGCTGGAAGGGGAGACTGACCCACTGCTCATCGCCATGAAAGAACTCAAGTGAGTTTTCTGAGAGCCCCGAAATTCCCCTCCCTGCTCTTGCCTCTTGCCCTCGTCCCCCTCTGGGCCTCCTGTCTCCCTCTGGGCCTCCTGTCTCCCTCTGGGCCTCCTCGGCTCTTCGGCAGTCCTACGTACATGCCCCGTACAGGGTGAGACTGGCTCAAAAGAAGGAGTTTTCTAGCTCCTTCTCCCCTGGAGCCTCGTAGGCCTTTGGCCTCCCCCTCTTCACTTTGGCATTCTGTGCCCCTTCTGCTCCTGCCTTTGCCCAGGGATCTGGGGGAGCTTACTGTCTCTCAAGCCTCTCCTTCCGCCCACAGGGCTCGGAAAATCCCCATCATCATCCGCCGCTACCTGCCCGATGGGAGCTATGAAGACTGGGGAGTGGACGAGCTCATCATCACGGACTGAGCCCCGGCCCCGGCCCTGGCCCAGCCCGGCCCCTGTCTCCCAGCAGTTTTTGTGTTCTGTTTGTTTTTCTATATGGATAATAAAGCCTATTCACCGTCTCCTGCTCTTCTTCCTCCAGCTGTCTCTCCCCTTGGGTGCCACTGCCCGGCTCCTGGGAGCTGGTGCCAGGCTCTGTGTTAGCCCCCAGCCCACTGGTCCTGTCACCCATCAGCTCTTTCAGAACCTCTCCGGCCCCCTGCATGCACCGCCCCCCCCCCCCCCCCAGCTCCTTCTCCCCCAGCCGCACTCACAGGAGACACTTCAGCTGCCTCCCCAGCAGACAGACCAGCCTTTGTGCCCAGGGAGCTGGTTTCCATGGAAACCTCCAATTTCCTCCGATGGGGACTGACTTCGGGGGCTTCTCAGGAGTATCACAGAGCAGGTCTCATCAAGCCACCCATTGTTTCCTGAGGACCTGCCCCAAGCCCCTTATCACCCATCGGGATCCCCTTTCAGGAGCAATGTCCCAGCAGGAAGCACAGGACTGGAGTCGGCCTTTCCCCCCTCCTCCCCTGGCCCCTTACCTGGCCCTCTTGGGAACCCTCTGGACAAATCAGCTGACCAACAGAGGGTCTGACACCCACTTTCCCCCTTGGTACACCCCTCTGGGCCCTGGCCCTCCCCTTTTCCTTTGGACCTTCTCAGGGCAGGCAGCAAGTAGAAGCCAGGTTCTGGCTTTGCTCCTGACTCAGAAGGGAGCCTGCCTCTCTCTAATGTGTGATGGGGCTTCCCCTCTCCACCCCCTAGAGCCAGGTACATGTTCTGCTCCCCCCCAGAGGTAAGATGGGGTGACTGAGCCCACTTTCTCCCTGCCTCAGAGGAGTAGGAAGGTTCCCTGGGATCCCTTGGACCTTTCTGTTGTCCTATGCACTTTGCCTTGCCCCAAGAATTGGAAGGACCCCAGCCTGCTTTGGCCAGCATGGGGAGGGAAGGGATGAGCCGTCTTGAGTTATTGGCAGCCCTGTTTGGGGTAAGGGTGCTGAGCCCCAGGGCGGAGGGGGCAGCTGATGGCTGTCCAGGTGGGAGAGGGTTAATCTGTGGAGCTGAGCTGTGGCCTTTCTGGCCCTTCCCCTCCATCACCCACCCTCCACCCCCGCCCCGAGCTCATGGAATCCTTTAATCACATCGGGCGCTGAAATTTCAGTCCTGAAATGCCGCCTTTGTGCAGGCATCCCGGGCCGCCGCCCCGGAGTGCGGGGGTCACTTTCTCGGCCCCATTTCTGTAAATGGCCTCTTTGTTCCCTGTTGGGCTGCTCAGTATCAGATGTGATTAAAGGGAGGTGGGGTTGGGGTGGCAGGGGGGTGGTATGGTTGGAGAAGATGGGGGGGGGAGGTTAACCCTCAGGGGGCCAGCAGAGAGTTGGGACTGGTCTCTGCTGCCCTCCCTCCACAACTTTCTGGGGGGAGCCTTGTTTCTCTGATGGCCTGGCTTGGGTTTTGTCCCTTCCCGGGTGTCATTCAGAAATAAGGGATCTCGTGCTACCATCAACATGCCTCGTTCCACATCCTCTGTGGTTTGGCCCACGGTCCCATCACCCTCTCACCTGAAATTCACCCAGCTCTTCTCTCTTGTGTGAAACTAGCTGGAGCTCCTTCTCCATCCCCACCCTCCACCCTCCTCATCCCTGGGGACACTTGTCTTTACATGGTGCCTGACTTCTTGGCTTCATTCTTGTCCCCTCTCTTCTACCCATTTCCCCCTCCTTCAACTGGTGTCTTCAGCCACCTCCAATCTCTTCCAGGTCAGCTAACTGAGACGTCATCCTTGGGCTGCTGGCTACCTCATCCCACTCACCTCACTGGATGAGAAACAATTTAATTTAGATGAGATCCAAGAATCTTTGTCAGCAATTTTTTTCTTTTAACAGATTTTAAACAAAATGTTTAAATTGCTACATTTTGTTTTGTTGTTTAAATTTGCTACATCATGGGGTACTTCCCAACAAACACCCAACTTCCTTTAATAAATGCTTGTTTACTTAACTTGTTGATTTATAAAGTGCTCTCCCTGAAAACTTAAGCAAGATGGCATAATGCCATGTTCAAGACTGAAAATACAATTGTCAATAATTAAGAAATCACGGAGCCCGAGAGAGATGCCAAAACACTCAGGATGGATAGCTGTTCTAATTTTTGAGAAGGGGAAAAAAATGAATTGCAGGAAGTACAGACCACCAAGCTTAATACTGATCACTCAGGAAGCTTCTAGTTTATATTCATGAACTGATGGTTTCTGGACACTTAGAAAAGAAAGCAGTGATTATGAGGAGCCAGCATGGATTCACTATGAACATAGCATGCTTAGTGGAGTCCCCTTTCCTGTTCTGTTAGGCCGGCAGATCATCAGAATGCTGGTGCCATAGCGTATCTTAGGTTCATCACGATTTCCATGTGGATAAATGTGGGTTAGGTGATAGTACATTTAGCTGGTGCCCCAGTGCAGCCCAACAGGTGTGAGACTTAAGGGAAGGTTGCACCAAAGAATCAGAAAGGTCAGTAATTAGTAAAGTGATAATCCTTTCGTGTGGCAGAGTTTAATCCACTCAAGGGAAAAGCCAGTGTCTAAAATTAATGAATCTTGTAGGAGGCAGGAGCATGGGGAAGTGGGCTCAGTGGAAGGTCAGGGCAGAGGAGACATCGGGCTCTCAGTTGCCAGAAGGGGAGGTCGAGGCCTCAGCAGGAAGAAGGTGGGGATGGTCGGTGAGAATGCTTGGGAGAAGCTGCCCTCCAACATGGCGGGCCTACATGCTCTCACCTCCCTGATCAATTTGTGCATCACCCGAGTCCTTCATCTTTTGCCAGGGCAGCTTGCTCTGGTGCTGAAAGCCAGGGGTTCACTCTGAAATGGGGGAAGGTTCTCTGCCATCGCGCCTTTATGTGTATTAGCTCCTCATGAAAACACTGAGACCAGCACTATTATTATCCCAATTTTATAGTTGAGAAAGTTTGAAGTAAAGTGACTCGCCCAGGGTCCCACAGCCAGTAAGCATCTGAGGTTGGGTTTGAGTTCAGGTCTTCCTGACTGCAAACTTGAGGCTCTGGCTACCACACCACCAACTCCTTCCGTTTTCTGTAGTTTGCTGCGGGCCCCAGTGTCAGAACTGGATCAAACTTAGAGTAGGGGGTGAGGACGTTAGACCTCAGGAGGCAGCGTGGAACAGGGTGTGTGGGGGGGAGGAACACCCTGGGCCTCGATCCAGCCTTCCTTGGTTTGAGTGGCAGGTGGGCAGACAGGCTCACTGAGCCTCCCCTGCAAGGTGGCGATAGCAATATTTGGAGTTCTCATCTCAGGGGTTCTTGTGAGCAGAGATTCTGTAAACTACAAAGCGTTAGGCAAGTGGGAGCCGTTATTGCTACGAGGAGCAATTGGGATGGTTTATCCCAAAGAAGAGACGAGTTGGGAGTGAGTGCAATGGCATCGCCATCTTCATGGCTTTGAAGGGCCCTCCTGTGGAAGAGGGAGCCGATTTAACGTCCTTTGCCCTGCATAGACTACCTGCCTATCCAATGGATATTTTCTTGGTTTTGAAGCGACGGACCCTTCCCAACCTGCACCCAAACCAACCTGTTTGCAAAATAAATTCCAGGAGAAAGTAGTTCTATTGGTTGTTAAGAAGCAAGGCATGAATGGTTCAGTGGATAGAGGACTGGCCCTGGAGTCAGGAGGACTTGGGTTCAAATCGGGCCTCAGACATTTACTAACTGTGTGACCCTGGGCAAGTCACTTAACCCCATGGCCTCCAGAAAAGAAAGAAAGAAAATGGAAAGAAGGATGTGTCCTTTAATTTGGAGTTCTGAATGAACGCTGACTATTGAATTCAGACTTTCCCTGTCTTTCAACATCAGTGTCCTTGTCAAATGGTTCAGAAACTGGCATGATTTTTATCGGTGACGAGGACACGAAAGAAGAGGACTGACTGTTTGTTCTGCCACTACCCCTTAAAGACTGTGAGTTGAGTATGTCAGACTTGGGGCTGAAACCTTCCCTCTGCTGTCTCCTCTATTAGAATGGAAGCTCCTTGAGGGCAGGGACTGACTTGTCTATTTGTGCATAGTGCTCTGCACCTAGTAAGCACTTAATAAATGCTTCATTCATTCATTCATTCATTCATTTCTATCCTTACCTAAGCTGTTTTTTAAAAATTTCCCAATCTTCCCTTTGCATGGGTTCATACAAGTCTTCCAGCCTTGTCCAGGGTCCCATAGCTATGTATCTGAGACTAGAGTTCTTCATGGTCATCATTCCTCATGGCAGACTAATATTCCATTACCTTTGTGGGCTATAATGCCCCTCCCCAATCCATAGATACATTTTATTTTTGTTATCACAAATAATGCTGCTGTGAACATCTTTATACCCGTGGGTCTTTACTTGCAGTCAGCAATCTCCTGGCATACAGTCCCAGTGGTGGGGTGGAAGAGCATGACTGATTTAGTCACTGGTCTTGCGTAATTCCAAATTGTTTTCCAGAGCAGCTGTACCAAATTCCCACATACTTACTAAATACTCTAATGACCCAAGACTGGAAAGGCAAGGAGGGAGGGGGCTAGCTGATAGATTAAATTACAGCCCCAGGATCCCAAAAGGCTTTGACTGGCATTTAATAAATGTCCATTGATTTGACTTGGAAAGATGTGTTTGCTTCTGCCCAATGGCGATTTAACAGGCATAAATGTCAACTCTTACAATTAGGTCCAAAAAGTCAGCAACTAGAAGGAGACGGGGTTATATGGTCTAGATGTGGTTTGTGTGAACAATGAGATTTGGGGGGTTTTAGTTGACAGCAGGCTTGACTGTAGTAATAATGGTGTTAGTTGCCATTTACTTCATGGTGCCTTCCTCGCAGCAACCGTGTACGGTGGGTAGTATGGGTAATCATTACCCCCATTTTATAAATCAGGAAAATAGACCTCAGAGAAGTGACTTATGAAGCCTTTCCTGATTCCCCTCCCCCGCCATCTTCTAGGGCCTCCAGATCGCCTCTTACTTAGTAAATATTTGTTTTTACTTCCATGTGTTACCGCTGTTTCCGCCAGTAGAATACAAGCCCATTGAGGGCAGGGCCTATTATGTTGGTCATACAGCTAGCGAGTGGCATGGCCGGGACTTGAACCCAGGACTTCCTGAGCCCAAATCCGTGACACTGCCCACCACACCATACTGTCATCTGTCATCGGCTCACCGGCTTTGTATTTATTTTACTTCTGGCCTGACTGGCAAACTTTTCAGGCCCTTTTGACCCAAGGGATTCTTTTCTGTGCTTTTCCATAAATTCACTGTTTACCCCACAAGCTGGAGGCCTTCCTCTGGTTCTTGGTTTTGTGTGCACCGGAGCTAAATTCTGGGCTGTCCTGCTTTCCTGCTCCCTACAATGTGGCTGACCACCATCTTGAGACATTGAGCTTGGAGACCTTGGGGGCCACGACCATTGCCTTCAAGTCATGGAAGGAATGTCTCGTGAAAGCAGAGTCAGGTTAATTCTACTTGGCGCCAAAGAGCAGAACTGGAAGCTTGGGGTGAAGACCTCCTTCCTAGCAACGAGATCTACCCCGCTATGGTGCAGGCCACTTTTTAGGCACTAAGCTGCTTGTCACTGGAGGTACTCAAGTTGGATGAGCACTGGTCAGGGTTGTAGTAAAAGGAATTCTTGCATTGGTATGCGGTTGGACCAAATGGTGAGAACCAGCATTTCTCTAGCATCTTCTTTGTGCCAGGAGCTATGCTGTCTCTTCTAAATCTCAGTCTGTGCCTGGAAAATGTCAGATTCCACCCTAAACCAAGCTTAGAGGAAGGCAGTGTGTCCCAGTAGACTAAGCGTCAGGAGGACCTGGGTTCAAATCCCACCTCAGACCCTTACTAACTATGGAATTTCTCTGAGCCTCATTTTCCTCATCTGTGAGGGGGGCAGGGGGGATTCAGTGACTTTGAGGGTCTCTTGTCTCTAAGTCTCTGCTCCTGTGAATCTGGGAGTCAGTGGTTTATGAATTGGGACGTTTGTCCTCCAATCTTGTGTTTCTGCTCTCCTAGCACTAACAATAGGTCAGTAATCACATCTTCCATTTCCTCCCACCTGAGGATGTCATTCGTCTGGGCCAGGTGGTTTGCAGTCCAGGGCAGCTGGGTGCTGGGTTTCCGAGGACCCAGAGCTCTGTGAATAGGCTCGGAGACTTCCGGGCCCTTTGAACCTCCAGCCCCTCACCTCCTGGTAGTCTTTGCAGCATGCCTGCCCCTCCCCCACCAAGCTGCCCCTCTGTCATCTCCCCCAGGAAGTAGGAGCTGGGGTCCTCCTAATCCTGAGATTATGTAATGGGCAGGGTTGAGAGAAGGGGATCTATGGTGGGTGGGGTGGAGGGGAGAACCCTTTCTGACCTCACCCATAGCTGGAGAGGTGAGTGTGTGTGTGTGTGTGCATATGTGAACATGCGTGTGTGAACATGTGTGCATGAGAGATAGCGTGTGCATGAGTGTATGCGTGCACGTGTGTACGTGTATGTGTGTATGCATGTGTGTGAGTGTGAGCATGTACGTGTGAGCATTTGTGTGCATGAGTGTGACTGTATGTGAGTGTGTGCACGTGTCCATCTCTGCCCTTAGAGGACAGCTCAGTTATCACTTCCTGGTCCCTACCCCAAAGTTGGTTGCTTTGGCATCCCGCCTGTGACAGATACCCTGCGCCTTCCCTGCAGCCCAGGAAGAGGGGCTCCCAAAGACCTCTGAGCTTTCTTCTAGATCTAAGGGCTGCCTATTGTCCCTCCCTACCCTCAACAGACAGACTAAGGCCAGGCCCGAGAGGCCAGTAACTGAAACCTTTAATTTTATTATTCTGGATCGCTTAATGCAGTTAATAGGGACTGGGCAGGGGAGTAGGCAAGGGGCTACTGAGATAAATAGGGGGAGGGGAGCAATAATGTGTTATACGTGGATGGGGGCTGGGGACCTGGGCACAGGGGGACAGACATAGCTACATACTTTCTTCAAACACCATGGGTTGGGGTCAGGGCTAGGGTGCCGGGGGGATAGGGCCAATGCACGAGGGAGGAGAATGTACACATCGATATTTTGGTGTCTTCAGGGAGGTCCTGGCTGCCCGACCACAGGGGCCTTGGCCTTCCCCTGGGACTGGGAGCCAAAGTCTGCGGGCAGGTTGGCCCGACCTCTCCAGTCTGGGAGTCCAGAGGTCTGGGACCTGGGCAGGGAAGTGGGGACTATTGTGGGGATGTGGGATGGGCAGCTTAGTTGGGCAGGTGTGGAAGGAGGGGCAGGGGTGACCAATTAGCAAGGCCCCCATCAGTTGTTTCTAAATCCTCTCCCCACCTTCCTGGCGGCTTCTTTCCCATCGCTGCTTGGGGTGAAGCCCCCAGTTAATTTAGCAAAGAAAGTCTAAGGAAGGCAGATAGGAGTCTTGTCCTTGCTTAGCCAGGCAGCGAGGGTATTGGTCCTGAATCTATCCCAAGAGGGCCCTCTCCACTGCCTCCTCCATGTATAATCAGTTTGGGGGGGAAGGGGGAGGCTCCATGATCCTTCCCTCTGTCCCCTTGCACACATGGCCAACCCACAAGGCCCTCAGAAGGTCTCTACCTCCCCCACAGCCATGTGTGGTCAGGTTCTCAGGTCCTTGGGCAGCCCTGAGTATTGGGCTGGTACCGCAGGGCTATGTGGGGTCCAGGACAGGCATCCTCCCTCCCCGATGGAGATAAGCAAAGTCTGTAGTCCAGAAGGAAGGAAGAAGGACTGTCTCAAAAGGAGCTGGGCTACAGATATGACAGGCCAAAAGAAGAGTGTCCCACCGAGGTCCTGAGTGGACAGGCCTCGTCTAGACCAGGGGAGACGAGTGGGGACAGCATTCGAGGGGAGAGGGATGGAGAGAGCCTCCCTTAGAAGGAAGGTGCCTCCACAGCCCCCTCCAGTTCTGTGGCTGATGGCTGAGAGGGTCGAGGGCTGCAGCCTCCTGAAGGGCCTCGCAGTGGGGTCCCAGCACCCCTCTAGGGTCTGGAGAGCGTCGTATACACAGGCTGCTCCCAGTGCGTGGGGCTGTGGGACTGAGGCCCTGAGGGACTGGGGTCAGAGATGGCCGTGTAGAGTGGCCGCTGAGAGGGCCCCATGTAGGAGAAGGCTGAGTAGAGGCCAGAGGCCTGGCCCGAGTGGCCGTAGTACGGTCCTGAGGGCTGGTGGTCAGAGTAGTCGAACTGGGGGCGAGAGATGGAAGGGAAGGCAGAGCCATAGTGGGGCAGGCTGAGGGAGGTGTAAGCGATCTGGGAGGTGGATGGCTGGTCTGCATAGTGTGGGGGACCCGGGGGGCCCGAGGCCTCCGTCTTCACCTGGGCCTTGGCATCCACACCAGGAGGCGAGGTGGCAGGCAGGGTCACACCGGGCGGCTTGGAGATCCAAGCCGAGTGTCCGCTGGCCACTGCCAGAGCACTGCCTAGCCCGTAACCGGCCGTGGCATAGCCCCCCACATGACCGGGGTGGCCGGCGTGTCCATTGGGTGGCAGATATTGGTCAAATTCGGCCACGTCGAAGGTCTCCATGTTGGACATCACCTCGTGGCTGATCTCACCAATGTCCATGGTTCCGAAGTCGATGTGGGGCTTCCCGCTCTCCCCCAGAGAGCGCCCATCTCGCTTTGAGTCTGCCTTGCCTGACTGCAGCTCTGTCTTTGGGGTGGTCGGAGGGGTGGGAGGGCCATGGCTCTGGCCTAAGATTGGGGATAGATGGAGAAGAGAGAAAATAGGAACACTGAGTCACATAGTTTGTGGGTTCAGGAGCCTGGGATTACAGACAAACTCCTCTGACATCACAAGCCTTCAACAACCTGCCCCCAAGCTCCGCTTCTCGTTACACATCCCTCCCTCCACGAATACTGTGGGACAGCCAAACTGGCCTTCTTACTATTTTCCATACAAGGCCCTCCATCTACCACCTCCACACCTTTGCCCTGGCTGTCCCCCAGGCCTGGAATGTCATCTCTCCTTATCTTGAATTCAGAGAATCCTTCTCTTTCCTCAAGATATAGCTCTTCTACCTGAAGGTTTTCCTGATCCTCCAAGGTGCTAGATCCTTCCTCTTCAGTCACCTTGTATTTCTCTGGCCTGTATTTTGAATCTAATGATACTATGTCCACGTCACCTTCCTTGGCTAGATGGTAAGAGGGCAGAGACGATTTTTTTTTAGTCTTAGTATCCCTGGCCCCTAGCTCAGTGCCTGTCAAACAGTTGGTGATTAATAAATGCCTGTTGATTGACAGACTGGTGGATTCCTCACCCTGACACTCACAGGTCACTTTCCTGTGTGCCTCAGTGACCTCACGGGATGGTCACTGTGCTGTGGACATGTGTTCCCTGCTTTGCCTCTAGGCATGGTCCTCCGCAATGACCTCCTAACTGACCTCCCTGCCTCCAGTCTCTCCCCTGTCCCATCCATCCTTCTGTGCTTGAATGACCTTCCTAAGACACCACTCTTTCCATGGCTCCTCATGGCCGATGGGACCGACCGTAAATGCCGAGGCCCATCTCCAACCAGCCTTATCTCCTGTACCCTCCCTTTGTGAGGCCGAAGGCATACAGGAAGCACTTAATAAATGCTTGACAGACTACTCTCCACCCTCCATTCACCCTGATCTTCTGCTCACATCAACCCCCAGTCAAGCAAGCAAGCAATTAATAAGCATTTATTAAGCACCTACTATGCTAACCCTTTGAATGCAAAGAAGTAAGTGTGACAATCCCTGCTCTCAAAGAGCTTATACCCTAATGGGAGAGGATAGTGGGCTCTTCCCCACTTCCCCGACCTGTCCTTCCACATTAAAATGGCAGATCATTGAGCGCAGGGATTTTTGTTTTTGTAGTCCCAGGCCCTGGATACAGTAGGTATTTAATAAATGCTCCTTGGCTGATTGGCTCCTGGTTCTGTTGCTGTCATCTCCCTCTGCGGAGCTATGGAAGCTTCCACCTGCACTAAGACTTCTGGGACGTCAGGCCAGGGGCTGTAGCCGATCCGTCTTCATATCCTGGTGCTCGTCACATTGCCTGGCAAACAGCTGGTGTTTAATAAAGGCTCATTGCATTCTACTGAATTTTGAGTCTGGTGGCTTATTTTCTCGGTAGAATGAAGGCTTCCCCCAAGAAGCCCATAAGTCCATGAACTCTCAGAGGATCGTTGCTCTAGAGCCAGAAGGGGCCTGTCCTGTGTTACAGATGGGGAAACTGAGACTCGGTGGCTCACCCAAAGCAGAGCCACACGTGATTCACCCGCTATCTGGTAAAATGCTGCTTGTGCCCTGCCGGACCTCGGGCCTCTCACTTCGCCTCTGGGTCTCGGTTTCCACACCTGAACTATAAGCAATGATTCCTTGGACCATATTCCAGGGATCGTTCTTATTGAAGTTTGGTTTCCTTTGAAGGCCCTGCATACAGTGGGTGCTCAATAAATGTTTATTGATTGGTCTGTAAAATGAGGGAGTTGGACAAAATAACCTCAGAGGTTCCTTCGTCATCACTAGTGACCACCAGGAGTGTGCTGGAGTCGGTTTGAATGGCAAGCTGATTGTTAAACCTTCACAGGAACATTTACACACCAGAAGTCCACAAATACTCCACATTAGGGCTCACTTTATTGTTTTGTGGATTATCTAGACTTAAGAAAGTGATGGAGAATATGCTAATTTTGCAGACTAAATTTAAGCGTGTGCCCTATAAGTTTATTTTTCCCCAGAGAGCCGGTCATTAAACATTTACCAGCATCTTACATTCCATTACTGAACAGAACTCGTGGCTCAGGAAGGAATATATGGACTTGAAGTCTCCATGACTTTCCTGGCTGGAAATTCAGTCAGTCAATAAACTGACTGACTTCCTGACTGACTGGGACTTCCCTGTCCACAAAGTGCGGCCTCCTTCCTCTGGTCTTCCTAGAGCACCGTGTCTGGATCTCTCCTATGTTCTTCTCACACCCCTACCTGGTGTTAGAGACGTATCTGTTTACACACTTGTCCCTCTCCCCAAGCAGATTAAAAGCTTCCCGAGCGCTGGCCCGGGGGTTGTGGGGTTTTTCCACTTTCGAATCTCTAGAAGGGAGCAAAGAGCCCTGCACACAGTCAGTGTTCAATAAATGCTCACTGCATTCTACCCATTGATTCTTTATGTCCTCCAAAGTCCTCTGGCCTGGCCCCAGTGGACTCTGAGATTTTCTTCTCCTCCACTCAGGCCGCCCTGCTCCTGGTAGACACCTTGGCTTAAACAATTCCCTTTTCTGCCTTCCCCATCCCGCTTTGTCCCTGAGCTACATCCTTCCCATCCTTCCCATCCTTCCAGCCCTGCTCAGAACTGCCTCCTCCAGGAAGTATGTCAAGCTCACAAGGTGCGCCAGTCTTCTAAGGAAGGTCCTAGGAGAGTCCACCCCATCGCATAACCAGATGCTTGGTTGTAGATTGTCTCCAGGTGTTTTATGTGCTCGAAGGCCCCGGGGCCAGCCCTGTCTCTGTCTCTGTCTGTCTCTGTCTCTTTCTCTTTCTCCTCTCTCTGTCTTTGTCTCTCCTTTCTGTTTCTGTCTCTCTCTGTTTCACGCTCTCTGTCTCAGTCTCTCTCTTTCTCTTTCTCTGTCTCTCTCCATCTCTGTCTCTTTCTCTCTGTTTCTCTGTCTCTCCTCTCTCTGTCTTAGTCTCTCTTTTTCTCTCTCTCTCTGTCTCTCTCCATCTCCATCTCTGTCTCTCTCTGTTTCTCTGTCTCTCTCTGTCTCTCCTCTCTCTGTCTTTGTCTCTCTTTTTCTCTCTCTCTCTGTCTCTCTCCATCTCCATCTCTGTCTCTCTCTGTTTCTCTGTCTCTCTCTGTCTCTCCTCTCTCTGTCTTTGTCTCTCTTTTTCTCTCTCTCTCTGTCTCTCTCCATCTCCATCTCTGTCTCTCTCTATCTCTGTCTGTCTCTTTCTGTCTCTCTCTCCCTCTCTCTCTTTCTCTCATTCTCTGTCTCTCCTCTTTCTGTCTCTCCTCTCTCTCTCCTCTGTCTCTTTCTCTCTCTGTCTCTCTTTGTCTCTCTCTCTCTCTCTCTGTCTCTCCCCATCTCTGTCTCTGTATCTCTCCATCCCTGTCTGTCTCTTTCTGTCTGTCTCTCCTCTCTCTGTCTCTCTGTTTTTATCTCTCTCAGTCTCTCTCTTTCTCTTTCTCTGTCTCTCTCCATCTCTGTCTCTCTCTGTCTTTCTCAGTCTCTCTCTCTCTCTCTGTCTCTTTCCATCTCTGTCTCTCTCTCTGTCTCTCTCTCTCTCTCTTTCTCTGTCTCTCTCTGTCTCTCCTCTCTCTGTCTTTGTCTCTCTTTTTCTCTCTCTCTCTGTCTCTCTCCATCTCCATCTCTGTCTCTGTATCTCTCCATCCCTGTCTGTCTCTTTCTGTCTGTCTCTCCTCTCTCTGTCTCTGTCTCTCTTTCTCTCTGTCTCTCCTATCTCTGTCTCTCTCTCTCTTTCTCTGTCTCTGTCTCTCTCTGTCTCTCCTCTCTCTGTCTTTGTCTCTCTTTTTCTCTCTCTCTCTCTGTCTCTCTCCATCTCCATCTCTGTCTCTGTATCTCTCCATCCCTGTCTGTTTCTATCTGTCTGTCTCTCCTCTCTCTGTCTCTCCTTTCTGTTTTTGTCTCTCTCTGTCTCTCTCTGTCTCACTCTCTCTGTTTCTCTCTCCCCTTCTGAGTGGGTCTAACCCCACATCTTCTCTCCTTGAACATAGGTCTGCCTTTTGTTGGCACAGCCTTGTTTATTGTCTTATGAATGTCTCTGGCTCAGCCACTGTGCCCACCTCTCTTAACAGCGCTCAGGGAGGTTCCCAAGCCAGGATGGAAGGATGCAGGGTATAAGGAGTTTGCTCTGCTCCTAATTACTTGTGTGGCCTTGCATACAATGCGTCCCCACTTTGGGGATCATTTTCTCATCTGTAAAGTGGGTTGGGAGTAGGTGGTCCCCAAGCAAGGAACCTTCAAGCTGTCAATTCCATGCCACTTGGGGAGCCCATCAGAGAGAGACACAAGAGCAGAAGAATCCTGAGGGGATTTTTAAAGGCAGGAGCATCCTGCGGCTCCTTTATTGGAATGGGGGCAGCCTGCCTTTCCTAGCTGGCTGGGGATACCCTGAGGGGCTCCCTCAGTGTGGGCATGTGTCTCAGCCTTCTGGGATAGGCCTGTGTGTCTCCCTTTGTCTCGGATCCCATTAGAACCTCCTGCTGAGGAGGAGGGCCCGAATACAGATGACGGCCCGTTTGGGTTGTCCAAGAGGCTGAGAAGCTGTGGGATGGGCCAGGGGCAGCGCCTTCCTGACGCTGGTCTCCCTCATCAGACCTAGGCTCTCCAGGGGCACGGAATGTGTCCCTTCTTCATACCGAGAACTCCCTAAGGGGGATGTTTCCCCAGCAAATCTGGGGTTCAAGATCAGAAACAACGTCCTCCTGTCCGACGCGCTGCCCCATCCTTCGGTCCCTGCCTTGGCTTTCTGGCCACGCCTTACAGATCGCATCTTCCCCTCCAACTCTGTGTCGGCCACCCCCGGCCGCTCCTTCCCCAGAAGAATGCTGGCGCCGCCGAGCTCCCCAAGGAGCCCGGTGTATCTGAGCAGATTGGCACCCCTCTGGAAGCCAGGCCAGGGGAGCGCAGGACCTCGCCCCTTACTCCTCTCTTCTATCACCATCCGCGCCCCAAAAGGCCAATCAGAGCACGCCCTTCTGGCTCCTGGGCCCGGCCTCTCTGTCTTGGGGGCTCATTCTCGTCCTCACCACATCTCCAGCCCCCAACCCTCACGGCGCCCCCTTCCCCCGTGGTGTCCCACCCCTCCCCATGGAGCTCATCACCCGCCCTCCCGTCCAGTTCTCACCTGAGGAGTGCTCTGGGTTGCCGTCGGACATCGGGGAGCCCTCGCCGGGGTGCCGGTGGTCCAGGTGGGAGTTCTTGTAGTGCGCCTGGATGGCGGCCGCCCCACCAGGCTCTCCCTCGCCAGGAGCCTCCCCCTCCCCCGAGGCCGCCTTCCCATTCTTCCTGCGCCGGGGCTGGTATTTGTAGTCGGGATGGTCCTTCTTGTGCTGCATCCTCAGGCGCTCAGCCTCCTCGATAAAGGGTCTCTTGTCGCTCTCATTCAGCAACCTGCGTGTCCCGGAGAAAGAAGGGAAGGTGGGGTGGGGGAGCAGGAGGAAGAGGAGAGGAAGGGAAGAGAGAAGAGGAGAGGAAGGGAAGAGAGAAGAGGAGAGAAAGACGGGGTGGGGGATCAGGAAGAAGGGAAGGGAGGAGAGGAGGGTGGAGGGGGAGTAGGAGAAAGGGAGGAGAGGAGAGGAGGGTGGGGTGGGGGAGCAGGAGGAAGAGGGGAGGAAGGGAAGAGAGAAGAGGAGAGAAAGACGGGGTGGGGGAGCAGGAAGAAGGGAAGGGAGGAGGGGAGGGTGGGGTGGGGGAGCAGGAGGAAGAGGAGAGGAAGGGAAGAGAGAAGAGGAGAGAAAGACGGGGTGGGGGAGCAGGAAGAAGGGAAGGGAGGAGAGGAGGGGGGGAGGGGAGGAGAGTAGAGGAGGGTGGAGTGGGGGAGCAGGAGGAAGAGGGGAGGAATCGAAGAGAGAAGAGGAGAGAAAGACCGGGTGGGGGAGCAGGAAGAAGGGAAGGGAGGAGAGGAGGGTGGAGGGGGAGTAGGAGAAAGGGAGGAGAGGAGAGGAGGGTGGGGTGGGGGAGCAGGAAGAAGAGGAGAGGAGGGTGGAGTGGGGGAGCAGGAGGAAGAGGAGAGGATAGGAGGGTGGGGTGGGGGAGCAGGAGGAAGAGGAGAGGAAGGGAAGAGAGAAGAGGAGAGAAAGAAGGGGTGGGGAAGTAGGAGGAAGGGAGGAGAGGAGGGTGGGTGGGGGAGCAGGAGGAAGAGGAGAGGAACATGGGGGTGGGAGAACAGGGGGTGAGTTGTTGAATTTTGCAGGCCCTGCCTCAAAGGGTTGTTGTGGGGATGAACAGAAGGGTACCCTACAGTAGGGTGCCCTACAGTAGCAGAAGCCATTGGGAACCTGGGTTCGAATCCTGCCTATGTCACCTGCTACCGTGTCCTCTTGGGCAAATCTCTTAGCCTCTTTTCCTCAGTTTCCTCACCTGCCAAGTGAGAAGGTTAAACTAGACGGTCCCTAGGTCTAAAAGCCCACGTCAGGATCTTTGTAAACTTTGGAGCGCTATAGGGATGCCAGCTTTTATGATTATTGATAGTTATCATTATCATGGCCACTGCTAAGGGTCTGGCCCTTGGTTCTGTGCCTTGGAATCCGAAGGTGTCAGGCTTTCAGAGGTTATGTCCCTCAAGCCTTTTCTTGTCGTCTTTTCTCTCCCCTTCCTCCCCCCCCCCCCCCCGCCCCCGCTGGAATGTTAGGAGGGATGGGAACTGAGGGGAAGTGGGATGGACTGACAAGAAACCTCGGAGCAGCTTTGAGCCACCCCAGGATTGAGAGCACCTGGGTACTCAGTCATCTTCCCAGCTTCCAGAGCTTGGGCTCAGTCAGCTCTGAGGACCCATCCTGCCTCAGTTTCTCTCGTTTGGAAGGGCAGACAGAAGGGCATGAGCCTGGGGACCAGGGCAGGGATTCTCCGGGGTCACTGATACTCTCAAGGTACAGCCTCATCCTCTGTGAAAGGATGGGGTTCCTTGAGCTCTCAGATCCTGTGATTCTCAGGGGCCCTCCCCTCCTCCTCCCCATCTCCCTGCCGCTCTCAAACATTGTTCCCCTCCCCACAAGGCCCCACCTTGGACCCAGGTTGCTGAAGTCTCTCTTCCCACCTGCCTGCCTGCCTGTCTGTTACTTCCTGACCCCAGTTTGGGCCAGATTGATTCCCTCTCTCCTGCCTCCCCCCTCCCCAGGCTGTCCCCCCACCTCCATACTGCCTCTGAGGACAGGCCAGGGCTTCCCAGAACTCCTCACACCTCTGGAGACCCCCATAGGCCTTTTAGCCCATCTTTCAGTTGCCAGGAAGGAAATAACCATGAGAGCAGGGCTGCTTGTCAGAGATTTGGTGAGGGCCAAGGATGGAGCTGGTTTTGTTTCCTGGATCCAATGCACTCCATCCCAAGTGAGACCGCTTTAGTCAGGGTGTGTTTGCCTCTGTAAGCGAGAGCCAATATTTGCATGCACACAGTGGGAAAATCCCACCGAATTTGGAGTCAAAGGACCTGGGTTCAAATCTTGGTTCTGCTGTTTCATGAGCCTGGTCAAGTCATTTCACTCCTTGGGCCTCAGTTTTTCCATCTGTGAAATGAGGGCATGACTAGATGATGTCTGAGGGTTCTTTCCAGCTCTGGCAGGGAGGGGTAGGAGAGGGGGATGAATTAGGAAGAAAAAGCCTTTCTTCATGTTATAGGAGGGGACTGGGCAAGGAGGAGCTGAACATCAGGGAATAAGGAACTCGGGTGTCCCCAGTGTCCTCCGGCCCTGGCCCATGTTGGTGGTCTAACCATCGTCCCACACTGCTCACCTCAAGACTGGGGGCTAGCATGGGCTGAGGCAGAGAGAGCCAAGGGAAACTCACTAGAGGACTCTTTCCCTTCATTTCCTTCCCAAAGCCTTCAGAGTGGGGGAAGGGAGGGATCCCTGTGTGGAAGTGACCCTCCCCTAACTAACCCTGGGGGCAGAGACTGGGGGCTGGGGCACAAAGATACAAGCCAGTAGAGAAAAGGCCCCACGTGTTCATTGCTGTGTTAATCTCTCCTGGGAGGGACTCACTGGGCAGCGGTACCCCCACTTCCTTTTCTTTCTAGGAGGTGCCCCCTCTCCCACTAGCTTTCTGTCTTCCCCCTTCTCCCCCTCCCCCACTAGCCTTGTGCTTCCAACCTCCCCCCTCTTCTCCCTCCCCCACTGGCTTTATGCCTCCCCCCTTCTCCCCCTCCCCCACTAGCCTTGTGCCTCCTCCCCTCCCCGCTGCCTGGGTGTGAGGGAGTGGTCATGCCAGGCATCCCCGTCTGGCTAGCATTCCTAGGAGACTTTCATTCCTGAGCCTTAAACCTCTGAGCTGCCAGGAGCTGGCCCAGAGACCAGCTGCTCCTCCCTCCCCACCCCCACCCTCCGGGCTCGAGTCCCATCCGTGTCCAACCTCGGACAAATCACCTCTCTCCGGGACTCAGTCTGCCCCTCTATAGAATGAGGGCAGTGGACTAAGAGATCTCTAAGGCCCAGCCCAGCTGTAAATCCTACACTGTTCCCCCTCGCTGCCCCCATCCCTGAGATCTGCAGCCCAGCAAAGCCGGGGACTTTGCCACTCTCTTCTGGGCTGAGACCCACGAGCTAAGTGCCATCAGGACACATGGAGCGTGTGCAGAGCCCACAGAGAAAAGTAATGGACGTAGCCTGGGCACCCTGAGCTAAAAGACAGAGCTCTGGCCTTGGAGTCAGGAAGACCTGGGTTGGAAGCCTTCCTCAGCCACTCCCTAGCTGTGTGATCCTGGTCAAGTCACTTAGCGTTTTGAGCCTCAGTTTCCCCATCGGTAAAATAGGAATGACAGACTCGTCAAGAGGAAAAACAAGATAGCCAAGTGTTCTGGAAATGTCAGCTATCATCATCACCATTATTATCTGAGAGTCTTTAACCTCCAGTATCTCGTTCTGACCCCATGCCATAACAGGGGAATAGGTTATGGTGGTGACGGATAATAATAGCAGCTAGCATTTATATACACTTTGAAGTTTACATACATGAGAACATTTGGTCCTCTCGACACCCCTGGGAGGTAGGGGCTGTTATTATCCACATTTTACTGATGTGGAAACTGAGGCAGACCTAAGGGACTTGCCCAGAATCACACAGCTAGTCAGTATCTGAGGCAGGATTTGAACTCAGTTCTTCCTGACTCCAGGTCCAGTGCTCTATCCCCTACACTGCCTGGCTGTAGAATTTGGGGGTGTTTGGATAGGAATGTCACAGTCCCAGCATTAAGTAGGGAGAGTAGAGCCCCCTCTCACTAGGGACCTAAAGCTTGTGATTCCTCTGGCAGGGTTGGGTGGGGATAGATGGGGAAATGAGGCACCCAGATCTGTCCTTAGTCTTGGGATCTGAGTTCAGGGTCATTTGAATGGAATGGGGCCAGGCGATCGGGAGCTGGAAGAGATGGTTGAAGCATTGCACCCCCTTCCCCATACACCCCAACCATAATCGGACCCCACTTCAACACTGGCCTTAAGCACAACCCCAAACCTCAACCTCAACCTCACCCTGCCTGAACCCCAGTCCCCAGCCTAAATCTGACTGGTGTCTGCCTGGGGATTTCAGCCCCTTGGCCTCAGGCTGCTGTCCTAGTGGTTTCAGAAGGCTCCCGGAATCATAGAGCAGGAAGGGACCGTCTAGGACATTTAGTCTAACTGTCCTGATCTTATAGGTGGGGAAACTGAGGCCCACGTTCACACAGGGAGCAAGTGGCAGAGCTGGGGTTTGAATTGGGGAACCTTGCCAGATCCAGGCTTCCTTCTGCTGAACGGGCATAAGGTTTGGAGTCAGGGGACCAGGGTTCGAATCTCTGCTTCATCGCTCATTCCCTGTGTGACCCTGAGCAAATCGTTTAAGGGGCCTTCTTTGTGAACGGATGGAGTTGGGCTAAGGTCCTTCCCAGCTCTAGGTCACCACTCCTAATGGGTGCCAACCCTGGCTTCTAAGCAGCTGGTATCAGAAAATCGGGGATCCAGAAGCAAAGACTACATCTGAGATGTCCTGGTGGGGTGGGGATGGGGAGGGAGGTGATCTCCTTTCACGGAAACTCCCTCAGCCTCGCCCCCTAACGCCGGCTCCCCGAGGCAGCCATCGTAGTGCTCTCCCCAGCTCCTGATGCGCCTATCCCATATTTCGGGGCAAAGGTACAAGTCGTATGCGAGATAAGTGGGTTGGGGCTATCGAGGAGGTTGGAGACTCTCTCCTCCTAATCCCCCTCACTTCTAGAGAGCTCCAGGAAGGAAGTCTGGGTTGGGGAAGCAGAGTCCTTGCGGGGCACCGACACCGTCAGCTGTTTCTCTCTCACTAGCAGCCTGGACACCTTCCGCCAGACCAAGGACTGCTCACCCTTTCTGCGTGTGCCCCAGCGGCGGGAAAATGGAGGTATTCTTAGTGTCTCAGTACTGCCGGTCTGGAAGCCTTGGTCCCCCGGGGTCCTGAGCAAGCAAGCCTCTGAAAATGCCGGGGGCTTCCAGGAGCTCCGGGGGAGCTGGTCGGCTTAGTTTTCCGATCTCCCCTGAGGTTTAGTGGGCTGGCCGTCGGACTCCACACGCACCCAGAGCCTCCGACTCCCAACCTGCTATCCCGAAGCACCAAGTAAACTGACTTCCCCGAGTGTCTGCCCCACAAAGCCTGCCGGGCAGCCCCGGCCCTGCCCCGGGGCTGCAGCCACACTTAGCGTTCTCTCCTTCCTCATTCCCTGCCCTGGCATACTCCAACCCATCCTCTGAGTCTGGTTAGCACATGCCGGGCAGTAGACTGGGGAGGTGAGAACACGTCTTGTTTCCAAACGGGGGACTGGGTCTTCCTCATTCGGTCAGATTCTGGGTGGGGGAATCTCGCATGGGAAGGGCAGGGAGGGTCGAGACTTGGAGTTGGTGGGCGAATCCTCAGCCTGCAAGGCTATGGTAAGGCTAACTTCACACGCCTGGTTTCCTTCTGTGCTCAGCTCAAGGAACACTCTGTGCACGAAGCCTCCCTGATCCCCCGCCCTTCTTCCCCCTACCCCTAATATCTTCCTTAAGTTACACTTAAGCCTTTGGAGGGGCAGGGACTGGTATATCCAGCTGTGTATCCCTCGTGCTTAGCACAAAGCTTGGCACACAGTAGGCGCTAAATAAATGTTGATTATCTGCAGTGCCTGGTACACAGGAAGTGCTTAATAAACATTTGTCAATTGTATCCTCTGTGTCTAGCATATAGTAAGTGCTTAATAAATGTTCGTTGAGTGATAGGGTGAGCTATAAGTCCCAGTGGTTTAGAAAGTCTTTTCCTTCCAACCATCTGGTGAAGTTGGTAGTAGGTGGTGCAAGTAGCATCGTAGGATTATAGGTGGGAGCTAAAGGGACCTCCAAGACCATCCAGTCCTCTCATTTTACAGAGAAGGAAACTGAGGAAACTAAATGACCTACCCAAAGTCGCACAGGCAGCAAGAAGCAGAGGTAGGTTTTGAAGCCAAGCCCCTGACCCCAGAGCCGGTGCTCTGTATCACGCTGCCTTGCTTATAGATGAAGAGGCTCAGAGGTTAGTTCCTCGGCTTGCTCAGGGTCTCACAGACAGCTGTGTCATTCTGCTTTCCCCTCCTCAGCACTGCCCACCCCCCACCCCCAAGGCTGGCCTGCCCGTTCTCTTTCTCTTGCTCTCATACCCTTTCCTGACCTGGACTGGGGGCCCGCATCCTCCCAGACTCAGAGGAGCAAGACCAAGATCCCCTGGCTCCCCATCTAGGCTCTGCTGTTCATCCCCAGGTTGTCCCAAGAGACCTTGGGGCCACGAAGCCTGTGCCCTCTCACACACCAGAGTTTGCGAAGACCCTAGAATACAGAATGTCTGAGTCGGGAGGAGCCGTAGAACAGGGAACGTCAGAGCCAGTTCAGCGCCTTGGTTTTACAAATGGGAAAGTATGGCCCAGAAGGAAGGTGAGTCGCTTATGTCCTCACCACCATGGGCCTGGGAGTTAGGACCCCAGTTTTCAACTCCAGTCTCCTCGCTTGACCTACTACCACACTGAAAGCCCAGGTACATGGTTTCAGGGCTGGAATGAAGGGAACCGAGGTGGGGAATTGTGGGACAGGGAAGAGCGCCAGCAGGGACCCGCCCAGGTCCCCTGATCTGAAGACCTGCCCTTTTCCAGATACAGATTGGGGGATGGGGCAGCAGGGGGGGAGGTGATGCAGTCTCCCTTCTGGGCTGAAGTCCTATGTTTGAGGGAGGTTGTCTGTTGGGGTGGTGGGATGAGGAGGCATTTGACCATCCTGGGCAATGCTCTCTCTGCCCCAGCCTTTGGGTGGATGTGGAGCTTGCCAGGGAGAGAAGGAGGGAATTGGTAATCTCTGGGTAGGGTCCCAAGAGGGAAGAGGACCCCAGGAGGGAGAATGACCTGAGAGTGTCCTAGGGGCAGGCTGGCTAGCAGGAGGGCACCAGGGCAGGGGGAGAGCGGCAGACAGACTGTAAAACTGCATTAGGAGACAGTCTCTATTGCTACTATAGGAATGGGTGCCTGGCTCTTCTTTTTGGGGCTTCTTTTGGGCTTAAGAAAGAGAAGCCTAGGAATACTGGAGAGTACAAACAAGGATGGGGCATGATGGGAGATCAGGAAGACAGGCCTGGGGGAGCCAACTGGTGCCATGATGGAATTGGGACTGGCCTTTCTGAGGCCAAGCATGGCGGGCATGCCCAGGGGTGGGGGTAGCAAAATGAAGGGAGAGCCAGTGTGCAGGGATGGATATGACATCCTATTTTTCCTTACTGATTTTTCTCTCCTTCCCCTCTTTTCTCATCTTTTAAACTACTTGGTTGCCTGGAATTGTCCTAGGCTCGGAGGACTCAGATGGGGGGAAAGTTCACCATCCTTCCTTCCCCCTTTCTCTAGTATCTATACGCACGAAGACACACAGGCACACACACACACATACACACACACAGACACACACAGACACACACACAGACACAAACACACACACACACACACACAGACACAAACACACACACACACATACACACACCCATCCCCATCCCCATCCCTGTCCTTATTTGGTCATCAAAACACAGTCTGTCAAAACTGGAAGGGTTCCTAAGAGTTCTAGCCCAACCTCCCCCCAATTTACAGATGAGGAAACTGATACCCAAAAGGTTAAGGTTAAGCTGCTTGTCCAATGTCTCACAACTAGTAAAATGGCGGAGCTGGGCTATGGGCCCAATTCTCCTCAGAGGTTCTGTCCATTTTACGGCACTTGTTGTCCAACTCTGCCCTGGCCCCCAGCCCTATTCTGTTCTCAGGGTTGGAAAGTATGGCAGACTCAGCTGTTAGAAAAGGCCGTTTCATGGGGGAACATCTGGTATGAGGACTCAGTTTCCTCTTCTGTAAAATGAGATGGTTGGGCTAGATGGTTGCTTTCTAAGGGCCCTGCCAAGCTTGAAGTTCTAGGACCTGTAATCTTTTGAATCCACCCATGCTCCCCAACCCAACCCAAGCTCCTTGTCCCCTCCCTCCCTCCCCCAATAGAATACCAACCACCAGAGGGCACTGGTGGCTCCCCTGACTAGCCTTGGGGGGAGAAGCTACCAGAGAGCTTGGGTTCAAATATTCTGGGGGCAGGCGAACTTAGTGTGTACATGGGAGAATGAGACAAAGAAGGCCCCCTGGGATGGGGGATGGTTACGTGGCCCAGCAGAAAGCGAATTGGATTTGGAGTCAGAGGAGCAGGGTTCAAATTTGGGCTCTGCCAACCTAGTACCAGAGTGACCTTGGACAAGTCCTTTTCTTTCTCCAGGCCTCAGTTTCCCTCCCTGTCAACAACACGATTTCCAAAGTTCTGTCCGAGCTCTAGAGCCTTTGAACCTGTGAAGGAGGAGCCAAGAATGGAATGGGACCCCAGGCACAGGGGCTGCCCCCTTCCCCCTGCTGGCATCCCCTTCAGAGGGCTGAGCCCCTGCTTCTTCCAGGTCTACTCCCCCCCCCTTAGACACTCACCTCCACAGCTTCCCCAGGGTTTTGCTGAGCTCTGCGTTGTGGAGGTGCGGGTACTGGTCGGCCAGTTTCCTCCGGGCAGCCTGTGCCCACACCATGAAGGCGTTCATGGGCCGCTTCACATGAGGCTTGCTCTTGCTGCTCCCGTTGACTCTGACGGGCATGGGCACCAGGGTCCAGTCGTAGCCACTGAGCACCTGGCTGACAGCCTCCCGGATGCATACGGGAAATTTGTCGTCGTCCACCTCGGGATCCTGCTGCTCCTTCTTCACCTTGCCCAGCTCCCCGGGCCCAGGGCTGGCATGGAGGGCCGAGCCATCCGGCCCCATGGAGGGACCTCCGGGGGACAGGCATCTGGGGTCTTCGGAGCCCACTGGGCTCAACTCGACCTCTGAAAGGTCCTGCTCCTCGCTCATTGTGCTTCCTTCTTCCTCCTCCTCCTCTTCCTCTTGGTCCTCTTCCTCTGGGCCCCTCTGCCAAGGAGACCTTTTGCTTCTGGACTAGAAAGGGAAGAGAGAGATGGAGCAGGAGTGCCTCCCGATCTCCTGCTCCTGGGGAGCACCCACAGGTCCTCCCTTCCCCCAGCCTTGGCTCCCAGCCCAACTGGGTGGCAGAGGGGAGAGAGAGAGAGACAGGGCCAGAGCCCCAGGCCAGCCCCCCAGGTCCCCACCTTGGCAGAGAGTGAACTCCAGCCCTAGTGGCCCAGGGGATCTGACTCCAACCCTGCAAGTCCCTCCCAGACAGGGAAAGACCTCCTCCCCCTTCCCCTCCCCCCAACCTTGTCCCAACCGTTTCTTGGTGTGGGTGGATTGGAGGATTTTTTTTTGTTTGTTTCTGATTTCAGGTGGTGGTTTGTGGAGAGAAAGAGAGAAAAACGGACTCCCTAAAGAATATAATCTCTCTGGGAATTTCCCATTTTCTCACCTTCTTCCCCCTTGCCTCTCAGCGGTGCCCCATCTGGGCAGAGGAGATGGGGGTGAGGGGAAGCAGGACAGGGACCGAGGCTCCCATCAGCCTTCCCTTATCCCCCACCAAGATTCTGAGACAAGAGCAGGGGCACCAGGCAGGTGGCAGAGAGGGAAAGGGTCAGACAGCTCCCCACTTCCTCCTGTACTCTCCCTCTCACCCTGGTGCCCATCTAGGTGAAGGGGATCAGGCAACAGAAGGGATGGGAGACCCCCCCTTGGCCTCCACCAGACTCCCCTTGCTGGTGCAGGCAGAAGAAGGAGCCGGGTGGGAGGTGGGTCCAGAGAGGCACGGGGCAGGGAGGGAGCTCACCTCGGTCGGCCTCCGGGTCCCGTCTGGAGCAGCGAGTCCCAAGGTGGGGCGATGAAGAGAGGACCCCAGGGCTCGGGGTCCAGCTCCAGGCTGAGGAGGATGGGGTCCCTCTGGGTTCTGAGGGAGAGAGCTGGGGGGCCCAGGGGGCCTCAGGCCGCTGCCATGCAGCAGAGAAACCAGCTCGCTCTGCTCACCACCACTGCGGCTGGACGCCACTGACTGACTGTGGCTGCTGAGGGCTGGGGAAGGAGGGAGGGGGGAGGGAGGGAAGGAAGGGCAGAAGGTGGAGTCATTTGCTCTTTTGCTATCCCCAGCCCATGGGGTTCCTACAGGTCCCCCCAGGCCCTTCACACCCTCAGCCCGCCCTGCCTCCCCTGGTCTTCTCTTCCTTTTTCATTTTGGGGAGACAGCAGTTGGGGTGCCAGGGTTGCACATAGGTTGTGGCCTGGGGACAGGAAGACATTCCACTGGGAAGCAGGGCCCTGTGGCTTAGGGGATTTCAAAGGGCCTTGCTGGGGTCCATTTACCCTGCTCCCCCCTCCCCCCAGTGAAGGCCCCTTGGGGTATGGGAGCCATCGTGAAGAAGCAGTGGGGGTGGGGAGGGAGGCAAATTGGGGGAATCGATGCCTCAAGAAGCAATTGGGCTAAGTGATCACAGACCTAGAGGGTGTTGGAGTTGGAAAGGACTTAGAACCCAGAATGTTAGAACCGAGACTATTAGAACACAGAATGTTAGTGCTAGAAGAGACCTTAGAACAGGGAAGGTCAGAGCTGGGAGAGGCCTTAGAACATGAGATATCAGAGCTGGGAGGGAGTTTAGAACAGAGAAGGTCAGAGCTGGCAGGGAGCTTGGAACAGGGGATGTCAGAGCTGGGAGAAGGCTTTGAGATGGACCATCTGATCCAACTCCATCATTTAACAGGAAAGGAAACTGAGGCCCACAGAGGAAAGATCTTGGACACTATCTTGTTTTAAGGACTAGGACAGCAGAAGCCAAGTGTGGAGAGCTTCTGACTACCTTCCTCCTAGGTTAAAGGGCCCTCCCGAGATCCCTGGGGATGTGATGTGGACTACAACTCCCAGGATCCCCTAGGACTAGAGGTGAAGATGGAGGTTTGGCTGGGGGGGTTTCCCTTCATCTGTGGTGGGGTGTCTAATGGCCCCTTAAGTAGCTGCCACCCCAGAGCCTGTGTGAAACGGGGTGACCCATGCCAAGCCTGAGGCGTACTGTTGTGGGGGAGGGAGGAGGAAGAGAAGGACCAAGGGGTCATTGAGGTGTAGTGTATGTGGAGTGATGGACACTTCTAGATCAAAGGTTAGAGGGCCTGGGGTCAAATCTTGGACATTTACCATGTTCTAATCTTCCTCTCCAGATCTGATGTTCTTTGTTCTAAGGTTCTTCTCAGCTTTGATATTCTGTGTTCTAAAGTTCTGACAAGTTCTGAGCTTTTTCTGAGGGCCCTCCCAGCTCTGCTATTCCCTGTTCTAAGCTCCCTCCCAGCCATGACATTCCCTGTTCTAAGGACTCTCCCAGCCCTGATATTATTCCCTGTTCTAAGGTTGCTCCCAGCCCTGACATCCTCTGTTCTAAAGACCCTCCCAGCCATGACATTCCCTGTTCTAAGGACCCTCCCAGCTCTGACATCCTATGGATCTGGGTCTCCTATGCTCATGTCCTGGGCAAGAGATGGAGGGGAGGATATTGGGGGTGGAGATAGCCCAGGATGGGGGAGCCTGTGTGAGAGCTGCTTCCCAGCCCTTGAGGAGGTGGTCTGGGAACACTGAGCTGATTGTTTCCTCTCCTTCCCAGCTACTCTCCCTGCTCTGGGTTCACTAGTGGAGCTAACCTGGGGGAAGGGGGAAGGGGGAAGGGATGAGTAGGATAGGGTGGGGGAGAGGGGTGTGGCCAGTGTGTCACCATCACATGCCTCCTCTCTGGTCCAGCTAGGGAATTAAGATGGGGGGGAGGGACGGTTGCTAATAGGCATGAATTGGGGGGAGGGGAGTGAGGGATGGAATTTTCACTCTTTAAAGTCAGTGGTCCTCCCCCCCCCCCAACAGAATTTCTGGTGCCTGGGCCTTGGAGGCAAGGATCTCTGTGGGCTCTGGAAGAGGGAGGGGAGGGAAGAGACAGCATGCACCCCATTCCCTGCTTCTGGCTCCCCAAGCCCCAACTTCCCACAGGGATGGGAGGAATATGGGTACAAGGTGAGGGAGACACTTGAGCAGCTAGCTAAGGGAACCTCAGACCCACTCAGACTCTGTGGTCCATAGGACATCGTAGACAGCTCTGGCCCAAGCCCTGGTACTGAGTCACTGCAATTTTGGTCATTAGAACACGAGCATGGCTCAGGGGTCCTGAAATCCAGGATCCAGATTCTCCGTCCCTTCCACTTCCCCAGGGTTCTAACAGCCATCCCCGTCTGCTCTTCACTCGGCCCTCTACTTGTCTCTTCCCGTTTCTACTTTCCCAGGACCACCCACCGTCCTTCCACGCCACCTTTCTGTCTCTTTGCTCTTTCTTCTCATCCTGTCTCCGTTTGCTGTCCCTCATTATACCCCCCTCCCCCATAGGATCCTAGGAACCTGGAAGGGACTTCGGAGATCATTTAGTCCAAAATCCTTTAGGTGAGAAACTGAGGCCCTGAGAGGCTGAGTTGCTTAGCACAGGTAGTACCAGAAGAGGACTAGAACCCTAGTCTGGTGACCCACAGTTCTGCCAAATTACCCGTCCTTCTTCTTCCTAATTTGTCTATATGGTCCCTGGTCTCTTCTGGGTTTCTGAAGGTGGACCTTTGGGACTTTACCCTGGGGCTCTCCCAAAGCCTATCTTACTCTGGTGTTCTGTCTCAGTCCTTGAATGTCCTTTCCAGTGGCCCTCAGGCTTGGGGTGGGGGAAGAAGGGGGAGGAGGAGGAAGGAAAGGTGGGGAGGCCCCTTTAAGCTGGAGCCCTGGACACCTGAGTGCCTCACCAGCTGCTGGCTGAGTCCAGATAGCTCTCTGTCCTGGGGTCCTGTCTGGGGCAGGGGGCATAGGCCGATCCATGCCCAGGGAAGGCCAGATTAAGGGGGGCTGGATCACAATGAAAGAGTCACATACAGAGAAGGCCAGGGGGTGTGTAAGTGGGGGGATGGACACTGTAAAACCCCATACACACACACACACAGACACACACACACACAACGGACCAGACAATCAGACCAGTGTGTCAGGGCTCAGGAGCCCAATGAATTAGGAGTTTGATAAGGGTTTTCTCTTTCTCTCCCTCGCTGGACTCTGACAATCCCCCCCCAGTTTTCCTCGACACCACCCCCAGTACAGCCAACCCCCACCCCTTCTACCCGCCCTTCTTCCCTGTGCCTGGGCTCGGGTTTGGGGCCTTTAAACAGTGAGCCGTCTTTGTTCGAAATACAGGTGAACGGCAATCATGTGATGTACACCACACACACTCACTCACACACACACACTCTCACATAAAAAGCTTTTTGAGAGCAGCCGGCGGGCCAGCCTCAGAACCGATGGGACAGGCGCCCCAGCCAGAGGCAGCCTCCTGGCTTGGCCTCCCTTTCTCCCTCCTTCCATCCCTCTGCTGCTGACAGCCTCCAGTCCTGGCTTCTTGCTCCCGGTGGGTCCCCCTGTTTTCCATTTCTTTTTCCCCTTAGCTCTTGGGGCCCTCAGTCCCAGGGCCTTGGGGCAGGGCAGGAATAGAGAGATCCCTGTTTGGGGAAAGCTGAGGAAGGAGGGTGCATCTGACCTCTCCCCCTTTGGGGCACCCCTCCTTCCCTCTCCTGGGGTGGATGGTGGATATTATGGCTCATGAGGTTCCAGAGCTGGGGGGAGCCCCTACCCCTGACCATCAGATTGAGGTCATGCACTGCCAAAGGTTGGTCTTTCTGTTCTCAAAAGAATTGTTGGTCTGTGGAGGTGAGGTAGGGGTGTGTGTGTGTGTGTGTGTGTGTGTGTGTGTGTGTGTGTGTGTGTAGACTGGGCATAGGGAATGAAAATCTCACTAGAATGACTAGAGGTGGGGAGAAGAGACTTCTTTCTAACCTGCCCACAACCCCCCATTCCTAGGCTGCCTTCTCTGCCTCCACATATTTTGTCTCTAGAGTTAGAGGACCTGGGTTCAAATCCTACCTATAGATGTGACTTTGGGCAAGTCACTTAACTTCCCTGGCCTCAGTTTCCCTATCTGTACAGCAAGGGGATTGAACTAGGTGTCCTCAGAGGTTTTTCTGGCTCTAGATCTAAGATTCTATGATCTTGAAGTTCTCTGCAGCCCCTCTCTTACTCCCTTTCCCCCCGAAATCCCCCGGGGCCAATCAGTCTTTTTTGGGAGGAAGAAGGGATGGAAATTCGTATTTCTCTTAGAGGGCTGAGTTTGAGGGGTACAAGTTTGGCCCTGTTCTGGGGGTCAGAGTCAAACCATGCATCTGCCCCTGCATAGGTTTGGGGTACAGAGGGAAGAGGAGTGTACCCCAAAAGGACATATCTCCAGGGAGGGCTAAAAACTGAATCATAACCTTCCCCACCCCTATTTCCAGCAGGCCTTCAGTTCCCTCCTCTTGAATCTGCCCAGCCACAGCACCTGCCCTCAGAACAGGGTCTGACACATTCATTCAGACAGGTGTCAATGGCCCATAAGAGCCCAAGGCTCTCTCTCCCACCATTAACAGAGCACAGAATCGTAAGCCAAAGGGATCAGTCCCTAAAGATGGGCTTTTGGTCATCATGAGGTGCCTGAAATATCCCTGTCATCAAACAGGGGAGTTCTAGGGGATGGAGGTGAGAGGAGGCCTCCAGGACCCTCGAGGAAGGCTCCAACCCAGCTGGCTACTCATTCACTCCCATTTCAGAGTCTGGAAAATAAAGGTGTGAAGCCAGCTGGTCTCTGCGGTCTCTTGGTCCAACAGCTGATGTTCTGTGGTCCTTCTAGGCTCTGACAGTCAATGTTCTAAGTCTCTTCTTAAGTCTGTTGTTCTGCTTTCTAAAGTTCCTCCCAGCTCTACAATTCCTTGTTCTAAGGTCCCTCCCAGCTCTGCCATTCCATGTTGTAAGGCCCTTCCAAGTATTGACATTCCGTGTTCTAAGGTTCTTCCCAGTTCTGCCATCCCCTGTTCTAAGGTCTCTTGCAGTCCTGATTTTTTTTGTGTGTCTTTCTATGATTCTGCTTCATTTGCTAATAAGGTTGGCCCCAGATGCCCAAAATGGCCTACTGTACTCTTGAGAGATTGTAGGTAAATCAAATATATGTGAATTGCCTCTTACTCCAGGGCTGCTTTCTGTCCTCATTCCTTTAGGGTCCTTGACTCTTAACCCTGTAGTTCCCAGCATCTCTCTCCTCCTCTTTCTCCCCTCCCCTCTATCTTTCCTGGTCAGTGAAGGAGCCTTTTGTAACTGGAGGATTAGCAAGCAATTGGTCCCCTCCCCTCTAATTTGTTTTTGCTGGGCTTGGCTTGCTTAAAGGGAACCCCACCCTGATCCCCATGGGCTCCCATGGGTGTGTCCCGAGGCTGTGAATGACCACCCTTCCCATCCCCCACTCTTAGAGCACGAGCATCCCCCCAACCCAGCCAGGGCCAGTTCAGGGGAGAGACATAGTGGGAGTGGGGAATAACAAGAGTCAGAATGAATTTACTGGGGCTGGGGGCTCCAAGACCAAGTCAGAGAATGGGAGGGTTTTCCCGGAGTTAGAGGAAAAGTCAATGTTCTGGGGATGGTGTCTGTTTCAAGGGATATGTATGGCAGGGATGGGGTTGGGGGAGGGGGGAAGCTTGTCGGTTTGAACCTGGATGGGCTTGACAGCCTTGGAGTTATTGAATTTGGGATTATTGGGAAGTGGGGAGGCAGCATTGTGGGCTGTGGCAGTGGTATATTTGTGTGTTGTTAGCCCTAGCTGGGGATGTGCATCTAGGAGTATATTGTGTGTTCTATTGGCATGTACTGGGGCTTGGACATGAGACAGCTAGGTGGCAGAATGAAGAGATTCTGGGGCTCAAATCCTGCCTTAGACACTAGCTTTGTGACCCTGGGCCGGTCACTTCAGCTCTCCGCCTGTTCCCAGAGGTGGTGTGAGGACCAGACGAGATAAGGCATGTAAGATGCTTGGCAAGCTTTAAAGCTCTGTAGAAATGCTAGCTCTTATTACAGTTATTATTATTAATTATTACTGCAGGTTTGAGATCAGTCAGTGTTTGTAGGGAGTGCTGGAGGGCAGAGCCTCGGGGATGTTAGCACTGGAGGGACTCCCCTCCACCCCAGCCCCATGCATACATCTGGCGATAGCAGAGACAAAAGAGGAGCCTGGCACGACACCTTTTTTAAGGAGGAAGCAGCAATGAGGGGTCCCTCCCACTGCTTCTGGGCACCATCATGCCTTCCGTAAAGCGGAGAAGGGGCTTCTCAATTCAAGTGAACTTAATCCGGTTCTATTCGGTCCCTGCTTTGGGGGCATCCCATCCTGGGCCCTGTGAGGGAGGGAGGAGAAGCTGTGGGTCCTGAGAGTGCTTACAGCCTTTCAGGGAAGGCCAGGTGCCAGATATGGGGTAAACACAACTCCCATTTCCATTGAGATCTCAAAGCACTTTCGTCACAAACAGCCAGTGTGAATATTACCTCCTTTTACAGATGAAGAAAATGGAAATGACTTCCCCAGGGTCATACCACTAGTAAGTGGTTAAGCTGGGACTTGAACCATTGTTTCCAAATCCAGCTTTGGGGCTCAGAGAGACCACAGGATTCTAGATTTAGAGTTAGAAGGGGCATTAGGGTTCATCGAGTTCAGCCCCCTCTCTTTACCGACAGGAATCTGAGGTCCATAAAAGGCAGGTGCTAGGGAGTGTCTGAGGCAGGATTCCCGCCCTGGGAATAGCTCCCTCCCTCCCAATCTAGCATTGCTCCTCTTTGAGAATGAAGGGTGAACAACAATCTGTGAGTCTATCCACAGAGATCAGCCAAGGGAACTTCCTGGAGGAAGTTCACGCAGGCATGAGGCTGTTGTCCTCAGTCCAAGGTGCTCCCTTTCCCTGGCTCCCTGCTCGACCAGAGCGGGACAACCAGGTGGAACCCTCTGTGGGTCTGCCCCTGGGCCAGGGGGATGCTGGGGGATCATAAGAGTCAGAGCAGGTTGGCACCACTGGTGTCCTGGGATTGGGGCAGAGCAACCTTCATGCCACTCTGGCTGAGCAGTGGGAGGGAACGAGGGAGGAGGGCTGATGTCTGCTTGCTTCTTGGAAATCTGAGAACACATTGCCACCTTCCTGGATCACACAGCCCTCTCTGTCTCACCTTCCTGTTGTCCCAACAGAAACCCCTTCGCCATAATGTTGGGCTATCCCTCCATGTACTTCATTGGGGTGGCGGAAGGGATGGAAAATGGATTCCTTCTATCATTCGTAACTCTAGACTTGGAGTCAGACAACCCTGATACCAATCTCAGCCCTGCCACTTATTAGTTGGATAGCTGTGAACCACTCATGACCTCTCTGAGCCTCTTCTGAACTTACTTCAGTCAACTCACGTTTATTAAGTGCCTACTGTGTGTTGGGCACAATGCTAGAAGCTAAGGATATACAAAATTAAATATATTTTTTTCAATTATTGAATTTTTTCCCCTCGCTCTCGCCCCATCACTCCCAAACTGGAAATAAAAAAAAAAAAACCTTTCGAAGAAACATAGTCAAACAATACAAACTCCCATATTGGTTATTTTCGAAAATGTGTGTCTCATCCTTCATATTAATCCATCTCCTCTCTGTCAGGAGATGATTTCAGGTTCACTTTGGATAGACCAGAGTTCTTAAATCTTTCCAAACTGTTTATCTTTAGCACATTATTGTCCTTGTATAAAGCGTTCTCCTGGTTGTACTCACTTTGCTCTGCATCAGTTTATACAAGTCTTCCCAGGTTTCTCTGAAAGTCTCTCTCCATTTCCTAGAGCCTGGAAGTAGTCACTACATTCAGATACCCCAGCTCCCCAGTGGATGGGCACCGCTGTAGTTTCCAGTTCTGGACCATCACGTTCTCTTTGTACATATAGGATCTTCATCATTCCTTGGTTTCTTGGCACAGTGCCTGGCACATAGTAACACTTAATGTTTATTGAATTGAGTTGAATTGGGTATAGTTCTGTTCATGATATTGCTGGGAAAACAGGGATATAGATGAAAGAAAAACAAAAACAAGCCAGTCTCTGCCTGCTTCACATTCTACTAGGGGAACAACACAGGGTCAAGCTCTGAATGTCGTCTCGTCTGGGGGCTCCTCACCTTTTTTGTGACCTGGACCTCTCAGCAGTCAGTCTGGCAAAGCTTATGGACCTCTTCTCCAAAGTCATATTTTTAAATACATAGGATTACAAAGGAAACTAATTACATTAAAATACAACAATCAAAATATTTTTGAAAACAAGATCACAGACACCATGTTGAGAGCCCCTGATTTAGTCCAGTCCCTTCATTTTACAGATAAGGAAACTGAGGCCCAGAGACAATGACTTTGCCAAGGTCATAGAGGTCATAAGTGGCCAAGCTGAGATTTGAATTTAGGCCCGGTGATATCCTTTTCCTGCTCTGCTACACTACCTCTTCTATGTATACACACATGTGCAAAATATATGCAAAGTAAGTATAAAGTAGGTTTTTTTTGGGGGGGGGGAGGCACAAACAGCTAGCAGGGATGGATCGGAATCATGTAGAAGATAGCATTGGAACTGAATTTTGAGGAAAACTGGAGATTGTAAGCAGTGGAAATGAGGAGGGATGGTGCTTCAGGCATGGAGGACTGTCAGTGCAAAGTCAGGGAGGTAGGAGATGGAGTGTTATCTTAGAGGAATGACGAAATGGTCACTTTGGTCGGTTTGTAGGGAATATGAAAAAGGAAAATATATAATAAGGCTGCAAAAAGAAACTGGAGCCAGGTTGTGAAGAGTTGTAAATGCCAAACAGAGTTTGTATCTGCTCCTATATCAAGGGTTTCTTGAGCAGAGGACTGACATGTGCTTTGTGCATCACCTTTTTCAGGACATCCGGAATCTTGGATTTCCTGCCCATCCAGATCCCAATGTCTCCCCACTTTGGTGCGTGTTCTGCAGGGGCCGCCATGCTTAAACAAACTCATTGCTCAATGGCCAAGCTTCTGGTCACGAGCCTCTCCACACTTGGCTAGGCTCAGCTTGTCTGCAGGCTTGGAGAGCTGGACCTGTCAACTTGACATCTTTCCAGTCTCAGTAGGAGTGACCACCATTTGTATTCCCTTGGCCTTTGAGAGCCTCCATACCATGGAGACAGACTTGAGTGGAGATCCTCACCACTCAGTGAAGTCGGTGCATGGCTCCCAATTTTTCTCTCCTCCCCAACTCCTGTCCTCATTCTAGGGGATATCAGTACACATATTGCCTCTCCCTCAAACACCCTAACCATTCAGTGCCTCAGCCTACTCACTTCCTATGAGCCACTACTCATCCACTCCACCTCAGCCATACACAAGGATGGCCAAACCCTCGATCTTGCCATCACACAAATGTACCATGTCTGTGTTCAAGAACTTGAGATTCTTTTATCCAGCCATAATTTATTATAATTCTACTCTTCATCTGCACCAGAAACTCCCATCCCTTGACTGCTCACCTCTCTCCCAGGCCATCTCCTCTTCATTAGCCATTCTCTCCTCTTCTCCCCCTCTTGACTCCTTGGTGAACCAATTCAACTCTACACTATCCTCCTCTCTTGAATCCCTTGCCTCCTTATTATTTCACCAATTGGGTTGTCACCCTTGGATCACCTGAATTGCTTGTTTCAACCTGTGTGCAGCTGAATGAGGATGGAGAAAATCCCACTACTGTTCTGGCTGGGTCAACTTCAACAGGGCCCTCACTGCTGCCAGGCAATCCTACTTTACCTCCCTCATCTACTCACGCTGCCACTCTCCACAGTGGCTCTTCCAAGTGTTTTCATCATTCTTCAAACCTCCCATGGCTTCCCCTCCCCCTAGTCTCTCAGCTGAGACCCTTGCCTCCTATTTTTATTGGAATGGAGGCCATTGGCCACGAGCTCCCTCTTCCTCATCTCCTGTCACTCAGGTGCTCTTTGTCACCCGCCTCATCCCTGTCTCTCATGATGGGGTAACTTTACTCCTTACTAACAAGGAGCAGGTTAACCCTTCTACTTATAATTGTCCCCTCTGTCATCCCCACGATTTCACTTACTTTCAGTCATTCTTCCCAGCTTCTCTGCTGGCTCCTTCCCTACTGCCTACAAACCTGCCCATGTCTCCCTCATCCTGAAAACCCTCACTCGATCCTTCCATCCACAATAACTCTGGTCCTCTCTTTCTTCTGCCCTTTGGGGCTAAATCCCTTGGAAAGTCCATCTACAAGAGGTGCCTCCTCTTTCTCTCCTCTTCTCTTTCTCTCCTGACCCCTTACAATTTGTCTTCAGACCTCATCATTCCACTGAAACTCCTTTCTCTCAAGTGACCAGCAATCTATTAGTGGCCAAATCCAATGGCCTTTTCTCCATCCTCATCCTCCTTGTCCTCTGTGCAGCCTTCCACACTGTTGATCATTCTCTCCTCCTGGATACTCTCTTCTCTCTAGGTTTTCAGGACACCCCCTCATCTCCCCACTGCCCTCTCCTGGTCCTCCTCCTCCCTATCTGACCTCCCCTCCTTAGTCTCCTCTGCTGGATCCTCCTCCACATTGGGCCCTCTAGCCTTCTCTGCCCCCTCTATACTACTTCAGTGGGTGATCTAATCAGCTTCCACGAATTTAATTACTGTCCCTCTGCTGACGATACTTAAATCTTTGTATCCTGCCTCAGACTCTCTGCTGAACTCCGGTCTCACATTTCCAATGGTCTTTGAGACATCTCGAACTGGGTGTCCAGTAGACATCTTAAATTCAACATGTCTAAAACAAAACTCATTATCTTTCCCCATAAACCACCCCTTCCTTCCCCCCACCCCAGCCTTCCTTACTACTGTAGAGGGCAACACCGTCCTCCCAGCCCCTCGGGCTTGGAACCTAGGAGTTAGCCTGGATTCCTCATTATCTCTCACATGCCATATCCAAGCTGTTGGCAAGACCTACTGATTTCACCTTTATAAATTCTCTTGAATATGTCCCCTTCTATCTTCCAACACTGCCCCCACCCTGGTGCAGACCTTCATCACTTCCCACCCGGCCTGCTGCAATGGCCTCCTGGGAGGTCTGGCTGCCTCATTTCTCCCCATTCCACTCCATCCTTCATTCAGCCACTAAAGTGATTTTCCTAAAACACAGCTCTGGTGATGTTACTCCCATACTCAATGAACTCCAATGGCTCCCTATCACCTCCAGGAGCAAAAATCTCATCTTTTACAGGAAGCTTTCCCTAACCCCTCTTAATTCTACTGCCTTCCCTCTCTTGAGTATTTAAGTACTTCTATTCTGCATGTAACTTTTTGGTATGTGTTTATTTGCTTGTTGTCTCCCCCATTAGACTAAGATTCTTCAGGGCAAGGACTGTCTTTTGGCCTGTCTGCTTTGGTGCAGGGCATACCCGTGCAAACCAAGTCACAGATTCTCGATGTATTATAGTTCATTTATCACTTCTTAATAAGATTTTTGCTGATTGTTTTTGTTTCGAGAAGACCCGGATTCTCCTCTTGTGTCCCTCCTACCTTAATCCAAGAGATCCATCCCTTATAGTAAAGACTTAAAACAGTGGAAGAGAAATAAATCTGCAAAACCGATCCATGTAATGAAAAAATCTGATATTGTATGTGATGTCCTGCACCTGTGGGCCCCCACCTCTGCAAAGGAGCTAGGAAAGGTATCATTTCCTATTTTTTCTTTCTCTACACTTTTGTGGTGTCCTCATTATTAATGAATATGAATCGCATGTACCAGGGAACATAGTTGTGGCCTCAGTGTGCCTGACCAGGCAGCTCTGCCATTCACCGGGTGACCCTGGACGAGCCACTTACCCCCATGGGCTCTGCTTTTTCCTATGTGAAATGAGGCGATTGGATTCAATGATTGCAGAGGTTCTTTCCAGCCCTCCGTCTGTGTGATTATGTGAGTCCTCACGTCTGTATTTATAACTGTTAATGTTAACAGCAGGTTAATGTCTGTCATTAGCCAGAGGGGTTGGCTAACATTCAAGAGTCAATGTAAATGCAAATGGAAGAAAATCTTTCTCCTTTCAAGTGTGAGGAGTTGAATGCAAAGAGTCAAAAATACAAACACAAAGTTGGAGATAGACTCATGGCCTGAGTGCTGGAAGGAGTCTTGGGAGCATCTGGTCCAGGGGCTCTTCACCTTTCTGTGTGTGTCCTGGATGCCTCGGGCAGTCAGTCTGGTGAACTGAGCCCTTCTCAGAATCCCGTTTTTAAATGCATAAACTATAAGACAAACAATTACAAAGAAAACCAATTCTGTTGAAAAAAGGTGTAACTATCTTCCCATCCCAGTTCACAGACCCCTCGGTCAGTCGGTGGCTCCTGGGTAAAACCTCCGATCTGGTCCTTTCAATAGATCTCGGTAATGTGATTGGCTGAGGTTGTGGGCAATGCTCAGTTCTCTGGATACCCCCCTTAAAGGATCCAAGATCAATACCTGATAGAAGCTTGCCTTAATTTTTAGACGATGAAGAGGAGTTGGTAGACAGGGTTCTGGACCGAGAATCAGAAGACCTGGTTTTGAGTCCCAGCTTTGCGGCTAACTTGTTCTGATGTCTGGGAAGCCCTTTTCTCTTTGTGTGCCTCAGTTTCTCATCTTTGAAATAAGGGGTAGGATTAGATGATTTCAGAGATCCTTGGTGCATGGCCCAGCACCTGGAACAGCGGGTGCTCAATGCAAGCTGCCTGGTTCACTGACTCCTTCCAGGGGCCTGGAGAATGTACACCTGTTTTAAAACATGATGCTCTACAGGGGGCTGAGTCTAGCGGGGGAGATGAGAGAAAAACCCATGAAGAAGAATCTGGGACGTAAAGCAGAAATATAGAAACAAGGGCGTTTTTGGGGCGAGGGACAAAGGAACCATCACTGGGTGGTCCAATCAGGAGGGCTTCCTGGAGGAGGCAACAAGGAGCACTCCCCTGAGGCTTTTTCAACAGAGGAGGGAAGAGGTGAAGCAGAGACAAGGGTTCGGAAGAGCGGCCCTGAGTTAGACCCAGGAACGCTCGGGGTTTGGGCTCTGTGTTCTCTCTGTCTCTATCTGAGGCAGAGTCTCCAGGCTGGGAAGCCTCCTCCTACCACATGGAGTCAACGGAGTCTCAGGGCCAGGAGCACTTGGTGTTAGTCAGGGGCTCAAATGCATTTAACAAATTAATGAGTCGAGGAACATCACATCTGGGAGGGAGCTTAGAACTGGAATGGCAGAGCCTTAGAACAGGGGATGTCAGAGCTGGGAGGGGCCTCAGAACAGGGAATGTCAGGGCTGGGAGGGGCCTGAGAACAGGGGATGTCAGAGCTGGGAGGGTCCTTAGAACAGGGGATGTCAGGGCTGGGAGGGGCCTGAGAACAGGGGATGTCAGAGCTGGGAGGGGCCTGAGAACAGGGGATGTCAGAGCTGGGAGGGGCCTGAGAACAGGGAATGTCAGGGGTGGGAGGGGCCTTAGGACAGGGGTTGTCAGAGCTAAGAAAGGCCTTAGAAAGTCAGAGCTGGGATGGAACCTTAGAACATGGAATGTTAGGACTGGGAGGGAGCTTAGAATAGGGAATGGCAGAACTGGGAGAGACTTTAGAACAGAGAAGTTTGTAGTTACTGGTGAATTTAGAGGTGATCTTGTCTGGCCTTTTATTTTACGTATGAGAAAACTGAGGTCTCGGTTAGTGGCAGAGGTGGGCCTGGAACTCAGTTCCCCTGTGTGTGGGGCGGATCTAACCTTGGGTTGGGAAACATGAGGGTCCTGGAAGGTCCCAAGCACCAGGAATGCTGGTGCCAAACCAAGGAATGACAGTGACAATGTTTGTGGATCCAGGCTTGTTCCGGGCTCGACTCTCCCCACCTCGAGCCGACAGATGTTTCTACTTCAGACACCAGAGCCCAGGGGGGACCCAACCCTGAGCACCCAGTGGGACCCAGCAGACAGGAAGCACCCCGGCCCCTCCTCCCTACCTCCTCGCCCCACCCTCCACCCCCACCTCTGGCTCGGAACGTGAAGCCCTGGGGCCTTGGCTCAGACTTCTCCACATCAGCCGGAAGGTTAAGGGAAGAACATCAGGTGGGGGTAGTTGGGGGTGGGGGCAGGAGAGACAGAAATCTTGCCCCCGGCTCCCGACCTGGGCGTCAAGCCCTGATGTAGCTATTCCTCAAGCAGCCCCTGAATTTTGGGGGGCACCTGAGTAAAGCCCCCCCCCCCAAGATCAAAACATGGTCTGGATCGCTTGGGCTGAACTACGTGCGCCGTTCACTATTTGGGTGACCTCACAGAGCTGTCAGAGTGAAGTCTGTGCCAAAATGCTTCATAAAGTTCTGTAGAAATGGGAGGTCTCTCTGCCTTCAGGATCCGCTCCCCTCCTCTTCCCCTTCACCACCCCTGGGTATTTCCTGCTCCTCCTGCTGCCGTCCCCCACTCCAGAAGAAGGACCCCAGCTTTATAGCTGGGAGGGACCGCAGGGGCCACCCTCTCCAACTTCCTCATCCTACAGATGAGGAAACAGGCAGAGGAGAGTGACCTACCCAAAGTCACCTGTCAGCGACAGGATTGGAACCCAGGTCCTTTGGCTCCTCACCCATCCATTACTCTCTCCACTGCACTCTCTTCTTCACCTACCATTCTCTTCACTTCTCAGTCTGTCAGTCTGTGTCTTCTTAGATCAGTTGAGATGTTTGTAAAGAGCTTAGCTCAGCGTCTGGCCCCTGCGTTGAACAGAATGAAAGAGGTCATCATCACATTATTAATTCCCAGCCTCTCCTGGGGACCTCGCTCCCTCCAGGCGGATGCACAGTCTCCCATTCTCAAGGTCTTTACGTTGTACTGCAGCTGCTCACGCTGGCTGAAGGGGGCTTTTTCCTGGGGGCCTGAGTCTGTCCAGGGAAAGTGTCAAAGGGAAAATGAGTTCGAGTCGGGACACGGCCTGGGCTAGGCACAGCCTCCTCCTCTCTCCATGGTGGGGCATCCTGCTCTCAGGAGGCGTTGCGCGTTTCCAAGGGACTGGAGAACTCTGGGCTCCTCGAGGGAAAAGAGATCAGGGTACCTTGAGGATACTTCCTTGGGATGCCACGGGTCTAACATCAGCCATGCCTTTCAGTCAGTTTCTTTGATCAGTCAATCAGCAAGCATTCACTAGAGCTCACTGTGTGCAAAGTGCTGGAGCCACAAAGAAAAAGTGAAAGCAGTTCCTGCCCTCAAGCGGCTTACATTCTAATGAGGAGATGGTTTGTAAATAGAAGGAAAATAACCTCTTCGAGGAAGGCCAGAGTGGCTGGGGAGGGTCGAGTGGGAAGGCGATCACGGATTAAAGGAGGCTGGTGTAGGGGTTGGCCCAGGCACAGGGGTGTCCAAGCTAAGGAATTTCATATTTATTATGGGAACCCAATGAAGTCACTTGTCAGCTGAATTCAACAGATGCCAACCAATGTGTTGGGTATTTATGGAGTACCTACTGTATGCCAGTCTCAAATCTCATGGAACTAGCTCAGTCTAGTTAGGGAGATAAGACACATCTGGAAAGATCATGATTAAGGCTAAGGGGTCAGAGAGGGCCCCAGAGACCCCAGGCTACAGGAGGGGAGGGAAGGGAAGGAAAAAGGGAGGAATCTCTGGGTAGAGGGGCGGACAGGAGCTGGGCCAAGAAGATGAAGAGAACATTCCAGGGCAGATCAGAGCTGGATCAAAAGGGTCTAGTTTAGCTCAGGCAGAGTAGCTGGGGTTGCTAATATCGCTGCCCTCCAGGGTACTGAGGTGTTCGGGAATACGTGTGTGTGTGTGTGGGGGGGGGGTGGAGCAGGGGTCTCCTTTGCATGGACCCCAGAAGAGAACTGGTGTTTGGGAAACAGCGATGGCACCATCGTGCCTAGAGCCAAGGGTGTTCCTGTGTGAATGGAAGGTGTGAACTTTGCCCTGTAGACAAGGGTGACCCATTGAAAGGTTTGATCTTCAGGACAATGTTGAGAGTTCAGCATGACTCATGGTAATCTTCATTTTATAAAGAAACTGAGGCTCAGGGATCAGAGGATTATAGAGAATTATATAAACTGAGAGAGGCTTAGAACAGGGAATGTCAGGGCTGGGAGGGGCCTGAGAATAGAGGATGTCAGGGCTGGGAGGGAGCTTAGAACAGGGAATGTCAGAGCTGAGAGAGAGCTTAGAACAGGGAATGTCAAGGCTGGGAGAGAGCTTAGAACAGGGAATGTCAAGGCTGGGAGAGAGCTTAGAACAGGGAATGTCAGGGCTGGGAGAGAGCTTAGAACAGGGAATGTCAGGGCTAGAGGGGTCCTTAGAACAGGGAACATCAGAGCTGGGAGGGCACTTAGAATCCAGAATGTCAGAGCTGAGAGGGCCTTAGAACAGGGAATGTCAAGGCTGGGAGAGCCCTTAGAACAGGGAATGTCAGGGCTGGGAGAGAGCTTAGAACAGGGAATGTCAGGGCTAGAGGGGTCCTTAGAACAGGGAACATCAGAGCTGGGAGGGCACTTAGAATCCAGAATGTCGGAGCTGAGAGGGTCTTAGAACAGGGAATGTCAGAGCTGGGAGAGAGCTTAGAACAGGGAATGTCAAGGCTGGGAGAGAGCTTAGAACAGGGAATGTCAGGGCTAGAGGGGTCCTTAGAACAGGGAACATCAGAGCTGGGAGGGCACTTAAAATCCAGAATGTCAGAGCTGAGAGGGCCTTAGAACAGAGAATGTCAGGGCTGGGAGGGGCCTGAGAATAGAGGATGTCAGAGCTGGGAGAGAGCTTAGAACAGGGAATGTCAGGGCTAGAGGGGTCCTTAGAACAGGGAATGTCAGAGCTGGGAGGGAGCTTAGAACAGAGAACGTCAGATCTAGGAGGGCGCTTAGAATCCAGAATGTCAGGGCTAGGGGAGTCCTTAGAACAGGGAATGTCAGGGCTGGGAGGGCACTTAGAATCCAGAATGTCAGGGCTGGGAGGGGCCCTAGAATAGAGAACATCAGCCCTAGGAAGGGCCATAGTGAGCATCTAGTGTCCCCATCCAGTAAGTGAGAAAGCCGAATGTCAAAGATGAAATAACCAGCCCAAGGTCTCTCCTAGAAAGCCGTTGGCATCCAGCTCTTCCCCTATGGCCAGCGCAGGCTTATCAGGCTGTGGGAGAGGGCTGCCCAGTGGAGCTCCAGTACCTGCGGGGCTGAGCCAGGCAAAGGCGGAAGTGGGCAGGGCAGGGGCCGTTCCCCTGAACCAGGTCCAGTTCCAGTCAGATGGCTTGGCCCTGGTCCCCATGACACTGTCCTCTAGGTCTCTGGGAGGTGGTGGAAGGTCAGGGAAAGGAGGGGAGAGTCCATCCTGGACAGACCCATCTCCTCTCCATTGAGACCTTGGAGGGGTCACAGACCGCCTACTGCCAAGACTGGGTAGAATACCAGGAGAGCCAGGGGTGGGCCTGGCTGGGCCCTGGGGGTGGGGGCAGGTCGGGGAGGAAAGGTTTCCTTTATAAGGGAGACAGCAGCACATCATAGAAAGAACACTGATCCTGAGCAAGGCAACTGAGTCTCGTGTCCATCTAGCCACTACTGTGTGACCTTGGGAAAGTCATCTTCCTTCTCTGGGTCTCAGTTGTTGCATCTGTAAAATGGGCAGACTATCCTGACTCCAGATCCAGCCCCCACTCAGCTGGCTCACACCGGCTCTCCAACACTGTATGCTGAGGTTCCTTCCTGCTCTGACTGTCTATATTGTGTGGTTCTGCCTCCCTCTGGGCAAGGTAGAGATGGAGGAGGTGGTGGGGTGGGGCAGGGTTACAGAATTGAAAGGAAGGGGAATTTTTTTTTGTGCTAAATTGAGCAATTTCTCCTCTGTTCTTGGGGGCCTTGGAGGATCCAAAGGAGTCACTGGGCCCCAGTGTTTCTCCTCAGGTACCTGCCCTGGCAGGTGGTGTCCTGCCTCTGTCTGCTTTTAACCCCCTCTTGTATGAGATCAAGAGTATAAGACTGAGTTCAGGGAATGCCAGTCCCCCACCTCTAGGGGACATACTGTGGGCCAGAGAGTCCTGGAGGGACTTGGCTGAGGCCCTAGTATGCTAGGGGGTCATCAGTCTGGGGCAATGGCCCTGACTCCCCGACAGACCTCCCTGAGGGTCTATAGGTCCCCTCGAAGGGAAGAATGGGGTATCCCTGGTTCTTTTCTCTGTGGGAGCTTGGCTTCTGATGGAGTCCGGGGAGACCCTGGTTGGTGAGAGCTCCCTATGATGCCCTGAAGTCCCTACAGACCTCCGCTCCGCTCTGGGGGCTCCTACCACCCTCATCAGCCTTGGTGAAGGCGCCGGGGAAGCCGGGAGAAGGGTTAACTCTTGGGTTGGTGCTGGCCATTCTTCTCCAAGTGTAGGAACTGGAGAACAAGGGACCCATTCTGTCTGTGGGAATTAATAGTGAAGACTCATCTGGGGTGTCATTCAAGCCCTGATCAGCTCCCGGAGGAATGTGAGGAAGAGAGAGACAGACGGGGGCGGGGTGGGGGGGAAGAGAGGCCCAGAGTCCGGCTAGTAATCAGAGCCTTCCATGGCTGATGGGCCACAAGGACTTTAGGCATTCCTACTTTTTCAGGCCAAACACCTCCCTGCCCGACCCCACCCCCCCTCACCCTGCCCCTCCCCCCTGGGTGGGGATGCTCACCAGGGCCTCATCTCTACCGCTGTACTGGGCCCTTGCCCAGTGATCACTCAGCACTCTGCCTTCTGGATCCTGTGTCTCTGTCTTGTCAGTTTGATGACTCCCTTTCCATCAACTGATGAATCAACAATTATTAAGCACCTACTGAGAGCAGAACAGTTCTTGTGTTAGCCTTGCTCGGCACAGGTCACTTTTACTCGATAATTATTCCCCAGGGGATTTCCTGCAAGCTCACTGATTCCCTCCTCAATCTACCCGTCAGTCCACACTTATTAAGTACCCATTGTGTGCAGAACACAGTGCAAACCTCAGCAATCCTCCCGTATACTCCCTTTCTGCTCACTGATTTCCCTCTGAGCTGGCCCTGTGGGTTCATCCATTGCCCCATCAATTAATCAGTGTTTATTAAACATCTGTGCTAGCTACAGTGGGCATTCTGTCTGTCTCTTCCTTCCATCCTTCTCCCTAGAGCTCAGCCCTCTGCCCCTGTCAGCAGTGGGTGGGAAATCTTAAACCTGGCTGCCTTGGGGTCTGTTAGAGGACTGCATACTCCTGGACTGCAATTCCCTTACCTTCTGAGACTGTGTTCTAGGTATTTAGAAGCTTAACACCTCTCCTCTGTCCTTAGCATGGAAACCTGGAGGCCAGAGGAGAAATCATATGCCTAATTAGGGTCACATAGCTAGTAAGTCAGTCGATATGAGTCAATGGCGTGAGATGTCAGGAAGAAGAAAACCCAAACAGCTATTGTGATTTTAGGTTTTGTTAAGAGAGTTTTTAGCGTCTAGAGCCTGGAAGCGGATACAATGCTTTCTTCTGCTCTGGTTGGATACATTTTGGAGACTGCATTCAACTCTAGCCAGCTTAATTTAGGAAGAATATTGCCAAAATGGAGTGTATCTAGGTGACCAGGACACACACCCAGGACAACGAGAAAGCTGGCTGAAGGAGTTAGGGATTTTTAACCTGTAGAAGAGAAAGCCTGGGGCACGTGATCCCTGTCCAAGTATTTGAAAGGTTGGCTGTCCCATGGAATATAATTCAATTCAGTGAATATTCCTTATGCCCAAGTGGGATACAAAGGAAAAAAAAATAACCCGTGTCCTCGAAGAGGGACGAGGGACCAGCTTTGTTCTGCTTGGCCTCAGAGCTAAGAGCTGGGGAGCCTTTGCAGAGAGGCAGATTTAATGTGAATGAAGGGAGTAAGCTCACCATCCCTGGAGGTAGGATGGCAGCTAGATGACCAATGATTGAGGAAGTTGTAGAAAATACATCTGTTCAGGTAGGGGTTGGGCCCATGAAGTGGCAAAGCCCGGACTGAAACCCAGCTCTTCTTCCTCCAAGCCCTGTTTTCTTTCCATCACTCTGTTCTTTTAAAAAAATTATTGATTTTTAAAAAAACATCACCTCCATTCCCTAGTTGTTCATTGTGACCGACTCTTCATGACCCCGTTTGGGGCTTTTCTTGACAAAGATCCTGGAGTGGTTTACCATTTCCTTCTCTAGCTTATTTTACAGATGAAGAAACTGAGGCAAACATGGTTAAGTGACTTGTCCAGGATCATACAGCTAGTAACTGTCTGAGGCCAAATTTGAACTCAGGAAGAGGAGCCTTCCTGACTCCAGACCCACTGTGTCACCTAGCTGCCCCCATTTCCAAGAGGGGAAAAAAAAGATGGGGAAAAACAGTTCATTTAGTCAAAGTAATTGACACTTCATCAGAGTTTGATTAAATAAGCACCATTCCATGTCCATTGGCCTTCACCTCCAAGAATCAGAAAGGATGTGCACTGCATTCTCAGGCCTGTTCTGGGGACCAGTGTGAATCCTTCTCACTTCAGTGCAAACCGCTTCCTTTCTCTCTTCTCTTCTCTCCTCTCCTGTCCTTTTTCTCATTCTCCCCTTCACCCCAAGGGTTACCAAAGGCTTCCCTAGGGAGACGACATATTCCTTGGATATCTCTGAGAACAGCATCAATGCATCCCACCCCCTCTAGTTTGTAAAAACTTAGCCTGGCAGTTCTCAAGTCTAGTTCAGGGTCACCACAGGGGTTAGCCAGAGAGGGGTGAGATCCTTATAAAATTCTCAAAGAGAAAATAATTTCAGTGGATTTCCTTTGAAAACAGACAAAGGCCAGACAGCACATTTAGGTGTCAGGAGGCTGGGAATCGATGCTCGGGAGAAGGCTTGCCTGAAGGCAGGGCCAGGTCAACTCTGAGCTCGGGAGAGACTGAAGATCCCAGGCTGAGGGAGGAAACATGGGGAACAGGAGAGAGGGAGAAAGACCGAAAACAGATACATAGATGAGCAAATAAGTACCTAGCAGATGATAGAGATAGCAGAGGTGGGTGATACAGAGGTGGATGAGAAGTGAGGCCCATGGGCTGTGAGTCTGTTCTCCAACAACCAAACTTGGCTGGGCGGGGGCCTGGAGAGCGGGGGTAGGGAGGAATTGTTTGGCCACAGTTCTTCTTGAAGACCATCTAAGTTACGCAGAGGTTGTAAATGATGGGTACAGCAACCCTTGAAAGGGGGACAGAGACCGAGAGACAGAAGGAGAAGAAGACAGACCAAAGAGAGGAGAGAGAGGAAGGAAGAGACCAAAGCACAGAGGAGAAACGGGCAGATGAGGAGCCTCCTGGGATTAATTTGTTGGTCTGATTAGATTATTGACTTGAGTTCATAGTGCTCTGTTCTCTGCCCCTGAGGCCCAGAGCCTGGTCTTGCTCCCGGGACCACCTTGGAGCTAGGGACAGCAGAGCTCTCTCTTCACCGTCACCCTGTGCAGAGCTGGGTGGATAGATGCTAGAGAGATGGATAGATAGTTGGATGAATCTATGGATGGATGGATAGCTAGATAGATAAATGGATGAGTAGATAAATGAATAGATGGATACGTAGGTAGATAGATGAATAAATAGCTGGATGACTATGAACAGATAGATGGATAGATAGACGGATGGATGGATGGATGGATAGATAGACAGACAGAGGGATGGATGGTTGGATGGACGGACGGACAGATGGAAGGATGGATGGATGGATAACCTACAGACACTCTGGGCTTACAGAAACCAGGTTCAATCCTGGGTCTATGTGTATGAGTGTGTTTGCATTATGTCTGAGCATGTGTGTATGAAATATTTATAAACTCTCTGTGTTCTACATGTATGCCTGAGTGTGCATGTGCTTTTGTGTATTCTTCATGGTACAGTGGGAAGAGCTCTAGTTTTAGAATCCAAGGCCTGTGGTTCAAATCCCAGGTCTGACACTTACTACCTCAGTGACCTTGGACAAGTCACTGCCACTCTCTGAATCTCAGTTTCCCCATCTGTAATGGGTACTGGACTAGATAATTTCTAAGGTTAAGTCAACAAGCATTTATTAAGCACCTCCTCTGTGCCAGGCACTGTGCTAAGTGATGGGGATAGGAAGGCAAAAGACAATCTCTGCCCTCAGGGAGCTCATAGTCTAATGGGGAGACATCATTAGTGACCCACACAAATGTGCAGAATAAATTGGAGATAATGTTAGAGAGATGGCATTGGATTGTAAGCTCCCTTGAGGGCACAGACAGTTTTTTGTCTTTTTCTTTTGTATCCTTAGCACTTAGCACGGTGCCTGGCCCACAGTAGGTGCTTAATAAGTGCTTGTTGCTCTAGATGCTCTGGTGTCATGATTCACAGTCGAGGGCCTTTTTCCTTGATCAGTGACTTTTTTTTTCTAGTGACCTCAACGTCCACTGAGGCTTAGACTGGTTAAATGACTTAACTTTGATCACACAATGAGTAAGTGTGAGAGGCAGGATTCAAATTCAGGTCTCTCTTGCTTCCAGGTTCAGCGTTCTTTTCACTGTGCTCTGCTGACACCATAGACATGGTGACACATAGACATGGCTCCTGCCCTCAAGGAGCTTACTTTCTAGGAGAGGAAGCAGGACAAGGGCCCAGAGGATTGCTTATACCAAAAGGCAGGTTATGAAAAGGTCAGAAGATTAGAAAGGACTTTAAAAGCTCCAGGAATTCAGAAAAGGGGGAAATCTCTGAAGCCTGAGTGCTCAAGGAGAGAACGCATGAGCTGAGCCTTGAAGGTGGGGAGAAGATATAGCAGGAAGAGGGAGGGAGGCGTCATGAGCCAAGCCACAAACGTGGCATGTTGGACAGTCCAAGATGGCAGGAGTGAGATGTTGGGAGTTTTATGAAAGGCCTTGACTCTCGGCCTGAAGAACTGGGATGCTGTAGATACCATAGGGAGCCACTGGATATTGCTGAGCTGGGAAATAAGGTATTCAGTAGGAACAGCTGTATGGTTGGGTGTGTAGATTGGATGAGAAAGGAGAAAGTGGAAGCAGAGACTAGTAGAAAGTTATTGGATGGATGAATGAGTGGATTTGCTCACTGATTCATGGAGGCCAGACTCCAACTTAAGACCACTCCATCACCCCCACCCCCACCCCATAAGAACCTAACCATTGGCTTTCTTTCCTTATCAGCCTAAGTGGTGAGAGGGATGGGATGCTGTGAGGACCCGAGGCAGACCTGTTCTGGGAACCTGCTTGATATATGTTGGAGCCTGGTTCCCTGGCTGTCAGAGGTGCTGACTCAGTCTGCTGTCGCCTTACCTTTCCAGACTCATATCATATTAGGGAGCAAGATGGTGGGGACAGATGTAAGAGACATTGTAAAGGAAGAATCAGCAAGACCTGGCAGCTGAGTCAAAGGATGAGGAAAGAGCTTGGGAGTCAGAGGATCTGGGTTCAGATCTCACCTCTGAAACTTACCACCTGTCTGATCTTGGACAAGTCCCTTCATCTTCCTGGGCCTCAGTTTCTTCATCTGTGAAATGAGGGGGTTAGAATAGATGGCCTCCGAGACCCCTTTCAGCTCCAGCTCTAAAATTCTAAAGGGAAGGGGAAGATGACTCAGACTTTGAGCCTGGGTGATTGGGAAGATGGGGGTGCTTCACAGGAAGAAGCTATTTCAAATGGTTGGGAAATGATGAGCCAAGCTTTAGACACGGTCTGAGTGAGTGCATGTCTGAGGGTGTCTGGATGGCTCTAAATAGGGCATTCTTGGAATAGCAGTGGCTTGAAGTCACCTTCTCTAGCCTCATCTCTTCCGAGGTGACTGGAGTGGCCAAGTCTCAACTTGGGAGAAAGTCTCTCTCTATTCTTTGGAATTTATTTCAGTTTAGCCAATAGAATTATAGGATATCAAAATCTCAGACTTGAAAGAGATCTTGTAGCTAAAACCAATATAGAAACCCCTCTGCAATATTTCTGATACGTGGTCATCCAGCTTTTGCTTGAAGACCTCCAGTGATGGAGAACTCTCTACCTATTGAGGCCCCTTATTCCAACTTTTGGAAAACTCTGACTGTTAGAAAGGAAGGAAGGAAGGAAGGAAGAAAGAAAGAAAGAAAGAAAGAAAGAAAGAAAGAAAGAAAGAAAGAAAGAAAGAAAGAAAGAAAGAAAGAAAGAAAGAAGAAAAAATAAAGAAAGAAAAAAGAAAAATCTTCCTATCTTAAATTTAAGAAGACCAAATCTTCCAATGGTAACCCTTCAAAGACAAGTCGCATCTACCCCCTGAGTCTACTCTTTTCTAGGCTGAAAATCTCCAGTTCCTTCAACTCATTGATCCTCACATTGATCATAGGATTTAGGGTCAGAAGGAACTTCAAGGATCATCCTGGTCTCCAGTCCCTTCAGCATTCTAGTTGCCTTTCTCCCATTTGCCAGGATCCTTCCTAAAATGTTGTGCCCAGACCTGAACACAATCCTTCAGGTGGGACCTGACCTAGGGCACTCAGACTCTGTGGATCCTGCTTCTCTTAATGTAGCCTATGTTTGCATCAGCTTTTGAGACCATTTTGTTGCATTATTTATAAATATTAAACTTATAGTCCACAAAGACCCTCAGATCTTTTCACAGGTGTTATTGTCTAGCCATACCTCTACCACCATTCTTTGCTTATGTAATTGATTTTTTGAATCCCAGGACTTGACATTTATCCCTCTCAAATGTTCTCTTCTTAGACTGGGCCCATCATTTCCACCCACCAAACTCTTTTGGGACCCTACTTTTCTTTCTTTTTTCCCCCAGTTTTCTTAGTCAATTCAATAGAATGGGGGTACAAATATAAACTCTTGGTTTATCACTAGAGGGAGGGAGGGAGCAGAACTTTCTTCCCGTATGGTCTCTAGACCAATATTAGTCATCCCCTCTTTGGCTCAGTGGCTGCTAACAAGACTAAGCCATACTGAGTGGGAGGGATGCAGAGACTGGGGTGGGGGACAGAGGAGGGAGAAATAAGGGACAGAGGAAGAGAGGAGAGGAAAAGGAAGAGAGGAGGAAAAGAGAAAGAGAGAGAGAATGGGAGAGACAAAGAAGAGCAAGAGGAAGGAAATCAGTAAGAATATACTGGGAGCACATTCTGTCTACAATCCTGGGCTAGCCACTGTGTGATAAACACAGACCTTGGCACCAAGAAGACCTAGGTTCCAATCCTGCCTCAGACACATGGGATTATGAGAACATTCCAGACTTTGAGCTAGAAGTGACCTCAGAGGTCATCTAGTCCAGTCCCCCTCATTTTACAGATGAGGAAACCGAGGTCCAGAGGGGTGGTGATTTGTCTGAGATCACAAGGTAGTTAGAGACAAAAACTGGATTTGCCTTGTGCCTCCAAATGTCTTTTGCTCTCTTCCCATTGCACCATCACTTCCTCCCTTGGTTCTGTCTCTTACTACACTGTGATCTTGGGATTTTCTGTGCCTCAGTTTCTTCATCTGTAAAACGAGCGGATTGGACTAGATCTCTAAGGCTATGATCTAAGCCCTATGATCCCTCCTAGACTATAAGCTCTCTGAGGACGGAAATCATGTCTTATTACTCTTGTTATCCCCCTCTAGCCCTGCACGTGTCAGTAATGCGTAATGGATGAATGAATTTGCCCACTTGAGGCCAGACTCCAGCCGATGTCCCAGCCCTTGGCTTTTTGTTTGTTTGTTTGCTTGTTTCCTTAGCACAAGTGGTCAGAGGCGGGGGCTGCCATGAAGACCTGGAGCAAGCTGTGAACCTTTTGGGGTATGCTGGAGCCCCATTGCCTGGAGTGTTAAACACCTGATTTAATTTATTCTCCTCAGCGTTTCCAGCCTTATCTTATCTCATACATTCTATTGGACGACTTGGATGACTCTGTCCCCGAACCGTTCTGTTTTCTCCAGCTCCCATGCTTTTGCTTATGGCATACCCTAGGCCTGGAATGCCTTCCCTTCCCTTCTTTACCAGCTGAATTCCTACCCATTCTTTAAAGCCCACCTCTAATGCCATCTCTTCCAGCAAGGTTTCCCTGCTTTCCTCAGTCAGTAGTGAATCTTCCTCTTGGACCTCATATGCAGAACTCTGTAGCTTTCTAATGCTCTTATTAAATAATCTTGCTATCACAGACATTTACGTTTGTGTCTTTTCTCCCTATCGGACTGTTAGCTCCAGGAATTGCATTTTATCTAAATTTTTGTATCTCTCCCAGCACTCAGCAATGCCCAGAATACATTAGATGCTTAATAAATGATCGATAAGCATTTAACGACTTAATAAATATTAAAAACATTGAACAATACTGGTAAACTACCTACTATGTGCAGGGCACTAGTGCTGGGAAACATTCATCCTTCCAACCTGGAATGCCCTTCTGTCCTCTGAGTACTGGGGAAAGAAAGAAAGGTAATTCCCTTCCCTCACCTTCCCTGCCTTCCCTTCCCCACTATGACATACCCAAGGAGAGATGCAAACAAAAGGAACCATGTCTAGCCCCCACCCCAACTTTGTGAAAGTTTTGCCAACTTAACCAACCCCTTCTCTGATTATCTGCTACACCAACTGTTTGGAACCCTTCCCTGGCCCTTACCTCTGATGTCTGGTGTTGTTGGTGACAGAACGGAAGCTTCTGGAGGGCAGAGACTGTTTTGTCCCTTTGCATTCCCAGCCTAGCACAGTGCCGGGTGCACTACAGCTGCTCAATCAGTGCTTCTTGAATGAATTTCCTCAGGAGATCTCTGCAGTAGGGATACGTACCTGGGATGGGAGATTGGACTAAATAGCTCAAATTTTAAAAATTGGTATCTTTGGTTTTTATATCACCTTCATTTGGGAGCATATTACTCCCTCCCCACAAAGTCCTTCCTTTTAACAGAGAGAGAGAGAGAGAGAGAGAGAGAGAGAGAGAGAGAGAGAAACTGAGAGAAAAAGAGAGAGAATGAGAGAGAGAAAATGAGAGAGAAGAAGAAGGAGGAGGAGGAGGGAAGAGAAGAGAAGACAAAAGGAAGGAAAAGGAGAGGAAAGGAGGAAAGAGGGAGAGGAGAGGGGGTAGGGAGAGAGAGAAAATCAGATCAGCCAAACTAACCTGCACATCAACCCCATCTGATGGTATGTGCAGTGTTCAATACCCATCATCCCCCAAGTCTGCAAAGAAGAGAGGGAGGTGCTTTCTTATGTCCGTTCTTTCTGCCCAATTCTATCATGATAATTACAGAGCACTCAGTAGGGACTTTGTGGGCATGTTCTTTCTGTTTACATCGTTGACTTTGTGCCTGGTGTTTTCCTGGCTCTTCTTTCACTTTGCATCATCTAAATCTTCCAGGCTTCCCTTCATTTATCACGTTCTTTGTTTCTTTCAGCACCATAATATTCCATTCCGTTATACGCATGTTTCACAACTTGTTTAACAATAGCATTTATATTGCACTTACTGTGTACCAGGTGCTGTGCTGAGCTCTTTACAATTATGGTCTTATTTGACTACTGTTATCACCCCCATTTTACAGATGAGGAAACTGAGGAAAAGAGAGGTAAAGTGACTTGCTCGGGGTCACGCATCTTTCTGACTCTCTCTAGGCTTGGGGTTCTGTCCACTGACCCTGGGAGGGAAGGAACCGTGAATCTATTGGTAGAGGGGATTCCCTGGTGGAAGAAGTTGCCTCTATCAACACGGATGGGCATTTGCTCTGCAACCAGAGCTTTAAAAAAATTGCCTAGAGCGCTGACTAGTCAGGTGATTTGGCCAGGATTCCATGGCTAGTGTGCGTCAGAAGTGGGAATTGAACCCAGGTTCCCTGGCTCTGAGGGCAGCTCTAAATGCTGTGCCCCTCTATGCTGGAATAAATGCAACGGAGTGTGATATAACATGGCATGACAGATAATTATTAGTATATTATTATAATACAATGAAGCCATATATGATATATGATATGATATGATATGCTGTGCTGTATAACATATATATATACAATATGACATGACACAATAGAATGCAATATTAAACATGTAATTGCTATAAATGATACAACATAATATAGTTATATAACACATCAAAGATGATATAATGGGATATGTAATTATGTAGCATGGTAGGGTTAATATAGAACATAATAACTATGTAATACAATGTGTAACAATGTAACATGTAATGTACAACGTAATGTACGACGTAACACATAGTATGCACCTTAACGATGTAACGTACTGTTTAACTGTCTGACACACACGAGGCTTTAAGGCACTTTACACACGAAATTCCACTTGAAACTCACGATAGCCCTTTGGGGTAAGTGCTTACAGGAGAAGCTGATCCTATTTTGCAGGTGAAGAAACTGAGATTGAGAGACTCGTCCTGGGATTACACAGCTAGGATTTTGAGGGAAGATTTGAATTCAGGCCACTCCTGAGTTCCCAGGCCAGCCGTACTACTAACACTTAATCCTTCTCAGCCTCAGCTTTCTTGTCTGCAAAATGGGGATAGTGCCACCTCACCTATTATCACAGGATAATATGAGCCTCACAGAGCTGTTCTAAGGATGGTCAAATGAGGAAATAGATATATGTGAAGTGCTTTGCAAACCTTAAATGTCTCAGATATAATTTGTCTTTGTTCCTCCCCCTCCCCCCATCCTACCGTTTCAGGGTCCAGCACGATACTGGGTACGTGCTTTAGCTGTCAGTGGGAGCTATGCCCATATGTGTCCTACATTCTTCCTGGATGTCATGAACTCCAGTAGAACGTGCGATCCTTATAGACAGGAAATTGGTTCCTTTTGTTTGTTACTCCTTGGGTAATGGGGAAGGGAAGGCAGGGGAGGTCAGGGAAGGGAATTATCTTTCTTTGTATTCCCAGCACTTAGCACGGTGCCTGGCACACAGTAGGCACTTAATAAATGTTTATTGCCTGCCTGGTGACCCAGTGTGTTAGAAGGGATCCTTGTGCTTTGTGAGGTTATGGGATGGTTGGTTTTCCCTTCGTTACGGGAGGAGCAGGAGGTGGCAGCCCCGACAGGACAAACCTGGACATCAGCAATCAAGAAGTAATATGCATGGAGTACAAGCGAAATGTTTCCTGATTGGCTGAGAGGGAGCTCAGGATTCTAGAATAAGCCAATGAGTTTGATCTGGAATGTCCAAATCCAAAGCGGGCTAGAGATCAGTACTGGAGAAGAACATGGGAATCACACGCAGAGCTGGGTTCAAATCCTACTCTGCTCTTTCCTAGGGTAGAGAGTCAGCACGTGGTCCACAGCACTCCCTCCATTAGCCTGAACCAGATTTGAATGTAGCTCCTCGCTGATTATAGTGTGTTGATGTATTAATACAAAAAGGAAATATATAAACATGTGTGGTTTGCTAAGTCAATATGTGGCCCACAGGGATCCTTTTAATGGCTCCTGTTTCTATTTAAATTTGACACTACTGGCCTAGAGCATGATGGTTTGGTGAAAGGTTTGACGTTCGAAGCCTTTTAGGACCTGGCCCCAACCTCCCTTTCCAGCTTTATTATGCATTCCCTACCCATCCCTTCACTCACTCTACAATCCAGCCCAACTGGCCTCCTTTACTCTGTCTCCACATCAGCCTTTAGCTGTATTCTGGGCCTAGAGTGCACTCCTTTGGCTTCCTTAGGGCCCCCCACCCACCCTTGGTTTTCTTCAAAGCTTGGCTCAAACATTGTCTCCTACATGAAGCCTTCCTTGATGCCCCCTGCTGTTGCTCCCTTTCCCTGCCTCTGATCGCCTTATGCTCATTTTATACATGGTTACATATTATCTCTTCATTATAATGTAAACTTGAGGGCAGGAACTATGTCTTCATCTTCCTTTGTATCCCCAGAGCTTAGCGCAGTGCCTGGTACACAGTAGGTCTTTAATTAATGTTTGTTGACTGCTTGCTTGTACCACCTATTATATTAACTATATATTAATATAGTGGAAAATTCTGAGGAACTCTAAACTCTGCCTGTCACGGTAGCTACTGAGCAGTAGAGCAGATGGAGGGCCAGCCTTGGAGTCAGGATGCACATTTTGTCTGATGCATCCTGGCTGTGTGACCCTGGTCAAGTCATATCACCTAGGGAGCTCTCTAAGGCTATTATAGGTTGAAGACCAGGTGCTCAATGCTTTGACTGAGGACCTTTCCTCACATAGAGTTCCTTATGCCAGTGAAGTCACACGGAGGGCGGGGGCCGGGAGTGGGGGAGCAGGTGGGCGGGTTCTTTTCAGCTAAACACTCACATACCTTGCTCACTGTTAGAACAAGTCTGTAAAAACCAAAAACAAACCACATTATCATTCCTGTTGTTTTCTGGGGTGAGAGCTTGAATCAGGATGGTCTAAGTCAGGCCCTAGAAACTGCTAAAAAAACAAACCAAAACTTAGCACATCTCAGTCTAGGAATTCACGTGGCACAGTGGAAAGTGTCCCGGCTCAGGAATCACAGAACCTGGATTCAAATCCTGTGGGACCTGAAGCCTCAATTTCACATCTGTAAAGTGGATAGGTTGTGCTGCATGGCCTCTCCGGCCCCTTTCAGCTCTAGGCTTGATCTTCCTATGTTTGTAATTTCCTACATGGGTGACCTTGGACAAGTCACCTAATTTCTCTGTGGACCAGTAAAATAAGGGGGTTGGACAAGGTACCCTCTGAAGTCCCTCCATGCTATAGTTGTGGTTCTAGAATCCTACCTGCATACTTCCCCTCCCTGGAGCCTTGGTTTCTCCGTCTGTAAAATGAGAGATTTGGACTCAGATGGCCTCTGAAATCCCTTCCCCCTCTGGGTCTCTGTTCCTGGGCTCTGCACTCTGAATGGCCTCATCTCAGTGGGTTCTGTGGTTTTCCCAGGGGATGTGCTTGTGGATACAGGAGTCAGCCCATCCGTGCCTTTAGGGACCTTTAGGGATGGTTTGACGAGCTGCTGTGTCCCCAACATACCATCCCCTGGTGGCAGGCCCCTGGAGCCGGGCTTCTCTGAAGCCAGCCAGCCTGACCCTCAGGTGCCAGAGGCAGGCCTGCATTTGTCAGGCTATGGTAGCTAGAAGCCTTTTCAGCCGCTTGGGACCAGCTGGAGCTCACGTCCCATGGGTCTGGCCTTTAGGAGCTCTCTGGGCATTGAAGGATGCTCCAAAGGTGCGTGGAGGAAGGCAGAAAGGACCTCAGAAGCCAGGTAGGCCAACCCCTTCATTTTACAGATGAGTAAACTGAGGCCCATGGAGGTGCCCAGTGTCAGCGAGTCAGTAAGCCCAGATAGGCTCATAGAATCACAGCTCCAGAGCTGGAAAGGACCTCAGAGGCCATCTAGTCCAACCCCAGTCCCATGATCCAGAGTGTGTGGTGGTGAGGGAAAGGGGCCAGCAGAAGCTGGGATTGGGTTCAGTGAGAGGGAAGAGGGGAGAGAATGAAGGACCAGAATGGCAGCTCTGTGAAACCAGGGAGTCAAGCGGGCTGGAGGCCTCAGGGGGCCCAGGGCAAGTGCAACGATGAAGGGAAGTTAGGAAAGGGTAGGATGACGTTAGGTAGCATTTATGTGACACTTTAGGTTTGCAAAGCGCTTTACCAGTATTGTCTAATTTTATTCTGACAGCCACCCTGGGAGGTAGGTGCTACTATTTTCCCCAATTTTCAAATGAGGATACTGAGATTGTAACTGGCCCAGGCCCACACAGACACATATTGACTTAGCAAACCACACACGTTTACATGTTTCTTGTGGCAAAGATACTGCCGTGGCTTGCCATTTCCTTCTCTAGCTCCTTTTACAGATGAGGAAATAGAGGTAAACAGTTAAGTGACTTGCCTAGGGTCACACAGCTAGGAAGTGTCTGAGGCCAGTTTTGAACTCACAAAGATGTCTTTCTGACTTCTGGCCTGTCACTGTATCCACTGTGCCACCTAGCTTCAGAGACAAAGGCCCTGAGTTCAAATCCTAGCTATCTCTTACTCCCTATGTGATCATGGGGAAATGACTTCCCCCCAGGCCTGTTTCATTATCTGTAAAGTGAGGGGTTTGGACCAGATGAGCTCTGAGGTCCATTCCAGCCCTGTATCTGGGCTCCCTTGGTCCCTCACATTACTATAAATCATCAGAGAGCCACAGAGCCAGGGAGAACTCCACCCTAAATGCTCCCGAACGTGCCTAGCATCTGGACTGCCCACCCAAGGGATATTGGAGCCAGCTCCTGGAGGCCTGAGAGTCAATAGTTAAATTGTCAGTGAGAGCATTTCCACCTCAGAAATTGGCAAACACCGGGGCTTCGGTTTATCGTTCTGGTGATTATTTTAAACTTAGGAAAGCTATAGAGAAAATGTGAATATCACAGGTTAAACTTCTAAGTGTGTTATGTGTCTTTTTTTTTTTCTCAAATTCATTGTTAAGCATTTACCAGCACACCCTTGCCCATCTCCTCACCCTTAAGGGCAGTGCCAGGCACTGGGCTGAATACTGGGCATGTAAAAATAAAAGTATTTGGCTCCTGCCTCCAAGGAGCTGACTTTTTTTTTCTTTTTTTTAAATTTTATTATTTTCTTATTAGATTTTTTATCCTTAGTTTGCAACACTCAGTTCCACAATTTTTTGAGTTCCAAATTTTCTTCCCCTCCCTCCCCTCCCCCCCCAGGCGGTATGGAATCTGATATATATTCTACATATACCTTCGCATTATATTTATTTACACAATAGTCATGTTGTAAAGAAAAATTATAACCAATGGAATGAATCATGAGAAAGAAGAAGCACAACCAAAAAAAAGGAGGGAAAAAAGAGAGAGAGAGAGCAAATAGTTTTCCTCAATTTGCATTCAGACTCCGTAGTTCTTTCTCTGGATGTAGATAGCTCTTTCTATCATGAGTCCTTTGGAGCTGTCTTTAACCTTGTATTGCTGAGAAGAGTGAAATCTATCAAAGTTAGTCATCACAGAAGCAATATGACTGTGGTTGTGTACAATGTTCTCCTGATTCTGAGAAGCTGACTTTCTATCAGGGATAGATATGCATGTGTATATATATATATATATATATATATATATATATATATATATATATATATATATATATATAATATAACTATATATTAGATTTATATTATAAATATAAATATTATATTTATATAAAATTGTATATTATATTATATATTCATGTATAGAACTATACTAATGATATCCCAAATAAATACAAGGCAATTTTTTGGGGGGAGGGGGTAGAAGACTCTAGCAGCTGGGGGAATACAGAAAGACAATGTAGAAAGTAGTAATTGAGGTGGGAATTGGAGACAAGGCAGAGGGGAGAAAGCAGTGCACTCCCAATGTAGGGGATGGCAGGGGCACAGGGGTCCCTGGGATGGCAAATGGAGCACTATATGTAGGGAGCAGTAAGAAGCTAGACTGGAGAGTACGCAAAGTGGGTGTTATATGCAATAAAATTGGAGAATGAGGAAGGGGCCAGGCTGTAAAGAGCTGTACATGTCTAAAGAAGTTTCTATTTGGGTCTACAGGTAATAGGGAACACCTGGAGTGTTCCTGAGAAAGGGGAGTGATGTGATCTGATCTGTGTTTTAGGAAAATCCCATTGGAGTAGGGGTAGAGGATGGTTTGAAGCGGGGAGAGACTTGGGGCAGAGAGATCTATTAGGAAGCTTTTGCAATAGTCCGGGAAAGAGGGGCCAAGGGTATATACGAAGGCCAGTGATGTAGCTGGAAAGAAGGGGTTAGATGCGCATTTGTGAAGGTAGAAATGGCAAGATTTGGCTCCTGATTAGATATGTGGGGTGAGGAAAATGGGGAGCTGAGGATGAAACACCAAGGTTTAGAACCTGGATGATTGAAAAAATGGTGGTGCTTTTGACAAAAACTGTAATGTGGAGGAGAGGTGGGTTTGACCGAAGGAGGGGGAAGAGAATAAATTCTGTTTTGGACATGTTGCATTTGAGGTGCCTATAGTCATCCAGTTTGAAATATCAAATAAGCAATTGGTGATGTAGAATTGGATGCAACTCATGAGAGAGATTTGAGCTGGATTTATAGATCTGAGAGTCATTTGCATAAAGATGACTGTTAAATCCATGGAAGCTGATGAGGTCGCTGAGTATATTTAGAGAAGAGAAAGCTCCAGCCAATAATAAAGTTTTGGTCACCATCTTTTATTAGGGACCGTGATCTGGTTGATGGGTTAGCAAAGGAGACTGAGAAGGTATGGTCAGTCACGTAGAAGGAGAACCAGGAAAGAGCGGTATCAAGAAGACTGAGATGGGGAGAGAATCCAGAAGGAGATGACTATGAGGCTGCAGAGAGATCAAGAGGGATGAGGACTGAGAAAATACCATTGGATTTGGCAAGTAAGAGATCACTGGTAATTTGGAGAGAGCAGTTCAGGTCAGGTGATGATCTCAGAAGCAAGATCACAAAAGGCAGAGAAATGAGTGGGAGGAGGAGTGGAGATCATGAAACTGGACAGCTTTAACTTGGAGTTTGGCTGAAGAATGGAGGAGAGGTATAGGATGGCAGCTTGAGGAGATGATAGGGTCTAGTGAAGGTTTTTTAAAGCTGGGGAGACAGACATGTTTCATAGGGAGCAGAGAAGGAAAGAGTAGATGGGGAGAGATGAAAGATAGTCAAGAGATGGAGATGGTTGTGGGGACAAACTGCTGCACAAGGCGGGAATGGACGGAGAGGATCAAGGACACATGAAGAGGGCAAAGAGAAGGACCACTTCATTAGATACTGATGGGGGAGGATGTCAAGTGGTTATGAGATGCAGAAAAAGCAAGATGAGGGATCTCAAGGAGAATGCTGTCTGTCTTCTCTATAAGGTATGAATCGAGATCCTCAGTTGTGAGGTTGAGTAAGGGTGGGGAGTGGCTTGGGGAGAGGAAAGAAGGTTTGGAACAGACACTGTGGAGAGTGGAACAGAGAGGCTCAGCTAGGGAAGAGGAAAGGGCTGTCTTGGTGCAGTGAGGGCTCAGTTGAGATGAGATAACATACATTTGTAGTGGACTGGATGTAGATGTTGGACAAGATGGCTTCTGAGGTTCCTTTCAGCTCTGAGATTCTATGCTTCCTCACTCCTATGTGGGTAGTATCAGTGATACACCTGCTGTGACATGCAAGCCTGATGCCACAGTGTCCCTTTGGCCCGATCCATGGGCAATGAACCTGGTCTCCTTGGTTTTCTTTTCTGAAATCACTTCCTCATTTGGCAGTTAGATTTTCTAGTCCTTGGTCACTGTTCCCATCAATGTTGGAGGGGGTCCTTGCCCAAATCCCAGTCGAAATTAATATCAGATTCATTGCTCTAGACCAAACCCGGACCAACATTGATTGATGCTGCAATCGTTACTGGTGGCCTTGCTCAGATCCCCCTGGATATCACCATTCTCATAACTGGCCTTGCCCATGGGTGTCACCACTAGTATTGTCTAGACTTCATTGATGTTCAAACCATCACTGACCTTATCTAGATATCCACTGATGTCACCACCATAATTACTAGCCTTGTCTAGATCCCATTGTTATCACCACCATCATCAATGGCTTTGTCTAGACACCCACTGACATCAACACCCTCTTTACCAGCCTTATCTAGGCGCCCACTAATGTCAACCCTCATGACCTTGGCCTTGTCCAGGCATAATGACATCATTACCATCGTCACTGGCCTTGTCTAGACTCCACTGTTATCATCACCACCGTCACAGGCCTGGCCTTGTCTAGACTCCACTGTTATCACCACCATCGTCACCGGCCTTGTCTAGACTCCACTGTTATCACCACCATCGTCACCGGCCTTGTCTAGACTCCACTGTTATCACCACCATCGTCACCGGCCTTGTCTAGACTCCACTGTTATCACCACCATCGTCACCGGCCTTGTCTAGACTACACTGTTATCATCACCATCGTCACCGTCCTTGTCTAGACTCCACTGTTATCATCACCACTGTCACAGGCCTTGTCTAGACTCCACTGTTATCACCACCATCGTCACCGGCCTTGTCTAGACTCCACTGTTATCATCACCATCGTCACCGTCCTTGTCTAGACTCCACTGTTATCATCACCATCGTCACTGGCCTTGTCTAGACTCCACTGTTATCACCACCACCGTCACAGGCCTGGCCTTGTCTAGACTCCACTGTTATCACCACCATCATCACCGGCCTTGTCTAGACTCCACTGTTATCACCACCATCGTCACCGGCCTTGTCTAGACTCCACTGTTATCACCACCATCGTCACCGGCCTTGTCTAGACTACACTGTTATCATCACCATCGTCACCGTCCTTGTCTAGACTCCACTGTTATCATCACCACCGTCACAGGCCTTGTCTAGACTCCACTGTTATCACCACCATCGTCACCGGCCTTGTCTAGACTCCACTGTTATCATCACCATCGTCACCGTCCTTGTCTAGACTCCACTGTTATCATCACCACCGTCACCGGCCTTGTCTAGACTCCACTGTTATCATCACCATCGTCACTGGCCTTGTCTAGACTCCACTGTTATCACCACCACCATCACAGGCCTGGCCTTGCCTCCCAGTGGTTACCATCGCCAGTGGCCACGTTTAGACCCCTATTGGCGATATTAACACAATTGTCACATAACCTCATTACTGTCAGTGCCGTCATCTCTGGCCTATCCCAGACCGCCGCTGCTGACGCCGTTACTCTTATCACTGTCTGTCTAACCATGCTCATTGAGACAGTCTTCCCTTGACTCTGGGACAGGAAGAGACCAGCCTTGGTGCGGCTCCCACCTCCGTGGAGATTCCTGGGGCCAGCTCCTCCCTTTGGGCTTGCAGTCCCTGCCTCCGCGCCATGCACCAGTGAGTCCCATGATCCTCCAGGAAGTACCATTCGTGCTATCCCTGCCTCTTTTCCCATCCCAAAGAAGGAGGCCATTGTCCCAGAAGGGTTAATAAGCAAAGCAAGGAAGGGGCCCCTTAAAATGTGATGCCCTCTGACCTTTCGTAAGTCACAGTGGCAGGGGGTTGGGAGTTGGGGGGGCTGGAGGAGAGATTGGTGAGCCTTTCGGGGGGGGGCAGTTGGCCCGAAGCAGCTGGGCCGACATTGACATTGCTTCCACCATCTATAAGGCCAACAAATCCCTCTATTGTGTTCCTGGTTTATCTGGTTCCTCTTGTTTATTAGCTGAGGTTGTTTGGCAGAGATTTCAGCCCTGGGCGGGTGGAAAAAATTCTGGCACGCACCATGGGGGGCGGGAGGAGGCAGCCAGAGGGGGGGCTCCCCCTCATCAATGCCTGTATTGTCCCATCCCTTTCTGTTTCTACTGTAATGATATGCTCCAGGGAAAAAAAGAGGGGGGTGGAATCAAAAGAAAGAGAATGGCGGAGGGGACTCGTTTGGGATTGTTGTCTGGGCCCTGAGCGGATGTGTCCGCAGCTGGGGAAGGACGGGCCTGAACGGAGCTGGGCCAGGGTGCCCCGAGGGACGGGGGCGGAGGGGAGCCAGCTCCTTTCCCAGCCTCACCTCCTGATGCCTGGCACCAGGTCCCCCCACCATCCCGCCACTGAGGCTGGGGACGTCTGCAGGGTCCCTGTCTCTCCGTGTGTCCCCTTACCCTAAATAAGGATGATACTGAATTGAATCATAGTTCATTAATGACAAATTACAAAGCACTTTTGTCACAAAACATCTGCTGAGGAAGGTAGCTTAAGATTGAGTATCCTCCCCCACCTTGGCAGATAAGGAAACTGAGGCATGAAATGAGGAGGTAACTGGGACAAAGTCATAGAGCCAAGTTTTGGACCCTGGTCCCCTGATTCCACATCCAACTTGCCCTCAGTGATACCCAGACTACTTTCAGGCCCCGGGAGGTCCTCCAAAGGAATCATGGGACAGAGGCCTGGGTGCTGTTGTGTTGCAAGGGATATTAGGCTGAGGTACAGTAGTTCTTGGTTATTCAGAAACTGATGCTTGGCTTGGGCAGCATTCAGAGAACCAGGAGACCTCCTTCCTCAGAGACCTTGGACAAGTCACGACCTTTCTCCTTTGTGATGTAAAGGGATTCGGATTGGATGATGTCCCAGGTCCCTTCCAGCTCTGATGCCCTGTTGGCCATCTAGAAAGGTAGCATGTGGCATTAATGGGCATTCTCTATCCAGTGTGGCCCAGTGAGTGACTTTGGGCAGGCTGCTTTAACCTCAGACCCTCAGCTTCCTCGTCTTTTAAGTGGGGACAATCACCGTCGCCCTACTGTGTGCACATCTCAACTGAAGGGGGCTGGACGCAGAAATTTTTAGAAAAGTTACAGGTATCTTAAAAAACAAATACAATGAAAAGAGCATTAGATTTAGGAGTCAGAGGACCTGGGTTCAACCTTGCGCGTCCCATCTCTAGCCCTCCTTAGCAGTGTGACCTTAGATATCATTTTACCTCTCTAGGGGAACCTTAGTTTCCTCATCTACAAAAGATTAGGCAGAAAGGCTTGGAGCCTCCAAGGTGGGTCCCTTCCAGCTCTGTCTCCTAGCTCAATTTGATGATTCACATTAAGGCTTCCGTGGCACTTTCCTTCTACCACCCAAGGAAGGTGTGCAGGTAGGAGGAACAGTCAAGGGACTCTGACCAAGGTCACGCAAAAACAGGAACCTGGACCCAGCTCCTCCTCCCCTCCCCCGCTTCCTTCGAATCCAAACTAAAATCCCACCAGCTGCAGGAATCCTTCCCCAGCTCCTCCTCATGCCAGTGCCCTGTCTCTGTTCGTCATTTCCCATTTATCATACCTAAAGTTTGCTTTGTATATAATTGCTTGCCTGTTGTCTCTCCCATTAGATTGTGAGCTCCTTGAAGGCAGGGACTGACTGTCTTTTGCCTCTTTTTGTATCCCCAGCATTTAGCACAGTGCCCTGGTATATAGTAGGTGCTTAACAAATGTTTAGTAAATTGAATTGGACCCCTGACTCTTCTTTCTGGGGCTAGGGTCCAGGGAGCTGGAGTCTCCTTCCCTCTCCTTAATACCTTTCTGCTGTGATCATCACTGGAGAATTGGTCAGCTCCAACAACGGGAAGTTGGGTCTTTGGCCAAAGCTGGATCTATCCTGGGGTGACTTGGTGGGGAGGGTGGGGAGGCTACAGTCCTCCCAGTTCACATTTCCTTGACCCCGTCTGTCTACTCCCTCACGTGGCCCTGGATTGAGGGTTCCGTCACCGTCATGTCCCCCTTCTCCTCAATACTAAACTGTACTTCTCTGGGGCAGATGCCACCTCCATCACACCCTGCCCACCAGGATGCCACAGATCAGCCATGGGACGCGTCAGCGATAGGAAGATGTGCATTGGCCTGGGACATCTCTGCCTCTGCCCCTTCCCCTGTCCCTATAAATGACTTTGCTGCAGGCAGTCGTTGCTAGTGCAGCTGCGTGGGCCAGGGTCATTCTTTCTGAAAGGATGCGCAAATCTAAATTTCCTCCTCCCACCCCCTGCCTGTGGGTCCAGGCCAGGGGGTTGTTAGCACCTCTGCCACAGACAAGGACTAGGGACAAGATGGTGATATCAGCTTCCATCAGTCCCCTCTGGCCCCTTGTCCTGGCTTGTTGGGAGGAGGAGTTTGTAGCTTTTGGCTGAAAGTGGATTCCGGAGCATGGTATCAGGGTGTGTCAGTAATCTGGTTCCCACCAGGCCCTAGTTAGGCTCCTGAGAGGTCACTAGTGAGTGGTCCAAAACCCCATGACCTTCATGTGCAAAGGAGGGTGTCCTGACACTTGTCTAAAGGACCCCTCATCAACTGAGATAATGTCTGTAAAGCACTTAGCCCAGTGCTGGGTATGTAGTAGGCACTTAATAAATGCTTGTTCCCTCCCTTCCTTCACATTTTCTCCCCCTTAACAGACATATCCAGGGTAGCTAGGTGGTCCAATGGATAGAGCACCAGGCCCGGAGTCAGGAAGACCTGAGTTCAAATCTAGCCTCAGACACTTACTAGCTGTGTGACCCTGGACAAGTCACTTCACCCTGTTTGCCTCAGTTTCCTCATCTGTAAAATGAGCTGGAGAAGGAAATGGCAAAACTATTCTAGTATCTTTGCCCCCAAAACCCCCAATGGGGTCACAGAGAGTCAACGACAACACAGACAGATCTAGTCTGAGGAGGGGGCTGCGTCGAGCCATCGACAGCCTCCTTGCTGGTTCTGCCTTATTGACCTAGGCCCAGATTTGAGGAGATAATTAGCCAGGATCAGAACTCAGTCTGTGGCTGGAGTTCAGTGTGCTTTGAGTCTGACAGAAGTGTGAGGGGACAGATCTGCAGATCGGGTGAGGAAGCGGTCCTTGACCAGGACAGTGGGTTTTGGGGAAATCTGAGTTACCTCCTTTAAGGTAGGGATGCTTTTTGGTGTTTGCACCTCTAGTATCGAGCCTGCTCAAAAGAGACTTCTGAAGAAATGCTTATTGATTGCGGAAGTGGGGGGCCAGGGATATGAAACGTTGCATATACGATCGGATTCGGAGTATGTCTCTTGTTAGTTTTAGCAAACTGATTTTTCTTCCCCTCTCTCTTTTATTATTTGTTGTAATGTTGAGAGCTCTCTTGGAGGGAGAGGATTATGTATTTGGAAATGATGGGGATATCAGCACAAAGGCTATCAGTGAGAAGTGCTTACTGAATTAAATTAAATGAAAGAATGGTCTGTGGCCAGCTTTTAGCCAGGACCAGGCAGCGAGGATCATTTGTTGTTCAGTTGTTTCAGCTGTGTCTAACTCTTCATGTCCCTATTTGGGGAGGGGTTGGCCAATTCCTTCTCCAGATCATTTTAGAGATAAGGAAATTGAGGCCAACAGGGTGAAGTGACTTGCCCAAGGTCACACAGCTCATAAGTGTCTGAGATTGGATTTGAACTCAGGTTTTCCTGACTCTAGGCCTGGTGCTCTGTCCACTGTGCCGCCTAGATGCCCATTAAGGATCATAGAACCATAACCTGTAGCGCTGGAAGGAACCTTAGAAGCCAGCTCCTCTAAACTTATCATTTTACAGATGGGGAAACTGAGCCTGACAAAGGTTAAGTAACTGCCTCCATTCTGTGGTGCAGTATTTTTGCGGGGGGGCAGGGAAGGGGTTAGATACCACTCTATGCATAGCCTGTTTTAGGAATCTGTTTGAGGTTGGGTGTCTGTCTATGGCCAAGATCAGATACAGTTTCTGACCCTGGTTAGGAGGGCCATCTGTGAAATGGAGTCAGTGTTAACTCACTAGGGAGGGATGGCCCCACAGTCATGGATTCTTTGAGCTCTAGCCACTGAACTCACCAATACGAGTGGGTCACTGGTGGCCTCCCTTTCCTGTCAGTGTCCAGAGAATTCCATCCCATGGTACCAGTTGAAACTCAGATGGGCCAATGAGCCTTCTTCCTGATGGGAGCGAGAAAGAGGCTCGGAGCCTATGCATGAAGGAAGGTGGAGAGGCATATCTGCTGTCTACTGAAAGGCATGGGAGGGGGATTTCCCAAGTGAGATTTTGCCCCTGTTGAAAGCATGAAGAGGAGGGGCTTGGGGATTAGGGATCCTAATTATTGGAAGAGGGATGCTTAAAACAGGGAATGTCAGGGCTAGTCCTCTGACTCCAAAACGAGCACTTTTTCCATGTCACCACCATTAACTTCTCTGAGCCTCGGCTTCCTCCATTTTTCTTTAAAATGGGCATAACATCGCCTATAATTGCTACGCCACATGGTTGTTGTAAAAATCACACCGGATCCCGAACGTAAAGGGCTGCCTGCGTTAAAGCCCCAAAGAGACGTCAGACACCGTTAGAACGGGACAAACCCTGCTCTGAAGCCTGAGCAAAAGGTGTTTAGAGACTGAGGGGATCAGGGAAGGGATGAGCAGAAAGCTCCAAACTCTGAACGCACCAGGGAGCCACTGCCAGGGTTCCACCGTGGGGCTGAGCTGGGCTCTGGGCTGCCATCATCACCTGTGTGGCTCAGTGCCCAGGGCGGTGGTGTGAGTGGGTGTGTCCTCCTGCACCTCCTGCGTCAAGCCAGCCGATGATGTGGGGAGGGGATGCTCTGATATTTATTTCCTGTGGCTTTGATTAATTTTGGTTGGATTTCAGTTGTTGGGCAATGCTAGCAGGCCTGGCGTCAACAGGAAACGCCACTAAGAACACCTAGACCTAGCAGCTCACTGGCATTAGACTGGGAGATTCTCGAGGGCAGGATCTGTCTCTATATCACTTAGCAGGGCCAGGCACACAGAGGTGCCTAATCAGTGCTTATTGCCAGACCCTCAGTGTCATTCTTGTGTACTTTCCTGCATGACCAACCCCCCTTTCAGCTTTACTGGTGGAGCAGTCCGTGTTTGGTTGGGAAGGCAAGAAGGGACTAGCCCGGGGATTCTTAACCTGGGGTCTGTCAGTTCTCATCTTCTGTCTGTTACATTTCCTCTCAGCTCTGACATTCCACGTTCTAAAGTCCCTCCCAGCTCCACCATTCTCTGTTCTATACGTTTAGTTATGTGGGTGGATCATTGGGATCTTGATGTGGGTATGTGTGTTTATTGGGAAAGGGCATGTTGGGAAATTGATGAGCATAGGGCAGAGAGAGATGTGACTGACTGTGTGCACATGTGAATATGTCCATGAACATGTGTCTAGGGGGAGTGATAGGTATATGTGTGTATGTGGAAGGCTGAAAAGATCTATCAGTGTTTTTGTATTAAGACCCAAATCAACTGCTATGTCCATGAATTCTCAAAGCTTCTAAGACCCTTTATTTAAATTCCTGAAGCTAGGGAAGGTGCTCTAGGAAGGGATCCTCCCTGGCCCTGATGCATTGGGGACCTAGACTGTCTATCACATGACTCGAGGCCTGGTGCCAAATGGAGGCTGACCTCTGGGGGATGCTTCATCAGCTGAGAGCCTGTGACCTACTCCTGCTTAGAGCTGGACAGTGTCCAAGAGTCCCTTGGGGAGAAATCACACGATCTCCTCACAGTCTGTTGAGAGATGGCTGGGGAAGGGAGAGGGGACCTCAAGATTACCAGTTATTGTCACCAAAACCACCTAGCAAGCTTCAAAACATTCATAGAATGTAAGAACTGGGAGAGACTTTACAATATGGAACATCAAAGCTAAGAAGGAAATTAAAGACCATGTAGTCCAATGTCCTCATTTCACAGATGGAGAAACTGAGATCAAGAGAGGGTCGAGGCTTGTTTCAGTCGCAAGCTGGTCTATTGACTTCCAAGTCCAGTGCTTGTTCCACTACAGACTCCCCAGCTTGGCGAAGGCCAATGTCTTCCAATCTAACTCAACCCCAGGGGTGACTTCCCAAATATTATAGGCTCATGAATGGAAAGAAGCCCGTCCAGAGGGAGTGACTGCAAGGTTTTAGAAAAGGTAGAGACTGAGGTGGTTAAACCTTCCACTGCAAAAGGCAACAGGATGGTCCTGGGTGAAGGACAAAGATGGCACCAATCTCAAGGTGAATGGCAACCCAGCCTGTCCCTTGCAGATGGTCTCTTCTCTGGCAGTACTTTCAGTTGACCTTAGAGTAGAGTATCCTTGATCTCGGCTAAATGAATGAGTGAATAAGCATTTATTAAGTGCTTAGTGTGTACCAGGCACTGTTTGAAGGATGAGGGATACAAATAGAAAACGTGAAGCTCACATTCTAACTGGGGGACTTAGCGCATATGAGAGAGTGAAGGTGTAGGGCCAATGGAAAGGGCCAGAAGCCCATGAAGTGGCAGAACAGATGGCAAGGCCCATGAGTCCTTAGGGTGGGTTGTCTTACCTTAAGTCTAACAACAAGATAATGATGTAAAAGTCACTGTTTGGTGCCTAGTCAGTCAATAAGCATTTATTAAGCACTCGCTATGTGCCAGACGCTACCGAAAGAGACAGAAGACAGTCTTTGCCCTCAAGAAGCTTACAATCTGACGGGGAGAGGAAAGAGACAGAAAGCAAACAAAAAGTACAACTCAATTCCATAAACATTTACTAACCTAATATATGCCAGGTATTATGCTAAGGCTGAGGATACAAAGAGAGGCAAAAGACAGAACCTGCCTTCAAGGGGCTTATGATCTAGTGGAGAGACAACATACAGACAAACATAAAACAAGCTCTTTACAGGATAAGTAGGAAATAATTAACAGAGGAAAGGCACTGGAATGAAGAGGGGTTGGGGAAGGCTTCCTGTAGAAGGTAGGATTTTAGTTAGGACTTAAAGGAAGCTGGAGAAGTCATTAGTTGGAGCAGAGGAGGGAGAATGTTCCAGGCATGAGGGACAGTCAGAGAGAATGCCCAGAGCCAAGAGGTGGATTGCCTTGTTCGTGGACCAGCCAGGAGGAGGGGAAGAGAAATAGGACCAGAGTTAGCAGGGATGGAAGGATCATGTGAGGGTTTTTTTTTCTGGATGGGGGAGACATGGACATATTTGTAGGTAGTAGGGAATGGTCCAGTAGAGAGGGAAAGACTGATAATAAGTGACACACTGAGGATGACAGAGGGGGCAATCTGTTGGAAGAGATGGGATGGAATGAATGAGTAGAGGAATAGCCTTGGAAAGGAGTAAGGCCACCTTATCACTTGGGTGAAGGAGAGAGGAGCAGAAGGCATCTGAGTGATAGGAAAACAAGAAGCTCATGGAGAATGGTTCAATTTTTTTCCTGTAAAATACGAGGCAAGATTCTCAGCTGAGGGACTGGAAGGTTTGAAGGGAAATGAAAATATTTGGAAGAGCCACGGTGGAGAGCAGGCTAGTGAGTCGATAAGGGAGGTATAACAGGATTGCCTGGCAGCAGTGAGAGCCCAGTTGAGGTTATGTAACGAAATTGTAATGGACCCAGTCAGAACAGTGGCATGATTTTCTCCATCTTCATTCCAACTTTACATGTGTAGGCAGTGAATGGTGGTGATCCAAGGCTGAGGCTTGGGCTAGGCATAACAAGTGATAAGGGGGTTAGGGATTCCAAGGGGGGCCATCTTCAGTCATCCTTATCTATATCTGGCCACTGGACCCAGATGACTCTGGAGGAGAAAGCGAGGCTGGTGACTTTGCACAACCCTGCCTCCATTAAATCCAATTCACTTGCAAGTCATGGCATCACCTTCGCGATGTCATGGTCCTCTTCAGAAACAAATGACATACAACAACAACAGGAGAAGAAAATAGTTTAGAGTTGAATTGGTTCACCAAGGAGTCAAGATGGGAGAAGGGGAGAGAGTGGCTAGTGTGAGTGAGATGGCTTGGGAGAGAAGAGACCTTGGGGGATTGGAATTGCTGGTGCAGATGAAGAGTAGGATTAGGGGAAGACAAGGGGAAAGATGACAAGCCAGTAGACTATGGTTGGATGAGGGAATTTCAGAATTCTTGAATATAGAAATGGCATATTTGTGTGATGGCAAGATCAAAGGTATGGCCATTTCTGTGTGTGGCTGAGATAGGGTGGAAGTATACCTCATGGGCGGTGAATAGGTTGAGGAGATGAGTGGTTAGGGTAGTTGAGGGAGAGCCAAATGTAAGTTAAATTCCCCTAGTATGAGAGCAGGAGTTGGGGAAGAGAAAAAAGGCTAGGTAATCAACTCATTGAGGATGGAAGGGGAATGAGCTGGGGGTCTGTAGACAATAGCTACCAGGATTCTGATTAGGTGGTAGAGATGAATAGCATGACCTCAAAGGAATATAAGTTACTGAATGAAGACTACAGAGAATCTGGAAGTAGCGTTGGGGTACAAGAAGTATTCCAACTCCCTTGCCTTGACCAGTGAACCAAGGAGAATGAGTAAAATTGCAGCCAGTATTGGAGAGGGCTCCTGGGTGGAGTCTTGAAAAAAGAGAAGGATTTTAACAAGCAGAGATGAGAAAGGGAGGGTGATCTAGGCAGAAGGGACTGCATGGGCTATTGCTTGGAGGCTGGAGCTCTGATGGGAGCATAGCTAATAGACAAGTCTGTCTAGAACACAGAGCTAGTGAGAGGAGGGAGACTGCAAAGGGAAGTTGAAGAGGATTTTAATGTCAGGGTGATAAATTTGCATTTTATCTCCCAAACAATAGGGAGCCACCCAAAGTTTTTGAAGGAAGGAGTGATCTGGTCAGACCTGGGAAATCCCATCTCTTACCTATCATTATGGTCCCAGCCCCACAGCCAGGGGATCCAAGTGTCAGGGAAGGGCATAGCTGGGAGGGAGCTTAGAATAGGGGATGTCAGGGCTGGGAGGGGCCTGGGAACAGGGGATGTCAGGGCTAGAAGGGAGCTTAGAACAGGGAAAGTCAGGGTGGGGAGGGAGCTTAGAACAGGGAATGGCAGAGCTGGGAGGGAGCTTAGAACAGGGAATGTCAGCCCTAGGACTGAGATCATAGAACATCAGAGCTGGAAGGAAGCTTGGAACACAGAATGCTAGAACTAGAAGAGACCTTTGAACAGAGAATGCCACATCCCAGGTGGAACCTTCGAACATCACATCTCTGCATTGGGGTGACCCTTAGCTAGAGGGTCCAGGAGCCCCTTTCCCTCCTACTTTGAATGAGACCCTGGGCTGTGCATGAAAAGGCTCGGGACACAACTTAAAAGAGAATCTCTGAGCTTCCCCGGCTGCCATTCACCGCATGTGTTTGACCTTGGGCAAGTCTCTTCCCCAGGCCGGCCTCTCCTCCCTCCTCCACAAAGGGAGGGGGTTGGAGCAGTGGCCTCTGAGCCGCCTCCAGCTCCTCAATTCCAGGATTGTCTGCTTCCCTAGAGGGAGGTGGGAAGATGAAATGGCCCCATTTCCAGCCCCCAGCCCCCATCACCCCAAAGCCACCCCCTCCCCTCTTCTCCCTGGAACTTCCCTGCAGCTGCAGGCCTGGGGAGACAATTGGGTGTTTTAGAGAAACCCATTTGGGGGCTAATTTACCATGCGTAAGTGTTTCTCTTACCCTTTCAAGCCTGGGAACAAAGATGGCATTCTTCGGCAGGGCGGCCCACTGGGGAGCAGGCCTGCAGCTGTACAGCACCAGGGCAGCCCGGCTCCTACCCTCCCTAGATCCCCTCCGTGCTGGTGGGGGCGAGATTTTCCCAGCCCCCGCTCCCCACCCCACCCCCTCCCTGAAGCCCTCTCATCTTCTCTATCCCCCCTCTATCCCTTGCCTGGCCAGCCAGCCCAGTCAGCCCCCGGGCCACCCCCTTCTCAAAGTTGGCCTCTCTGGGGAGCAGAGAACAGCCTTTGCTGTGGGGTGAGAGGGACCCAAGTCAGTCTGGGCAGGTCATGTGCCCAGATGGGGCTGCTATTGAGGTTTGCGTGGGTCATATGAGAAGTGTGTGAACAGAGTGGGCCATGGCCCCCCGTGTGAGGACGTGGCTGGGGGCTCGAGCGAGGGCAGTCATGAGATTGTGCATGGTGGGCTGGGAGGCGCCACTGAGGTCAGCACTTCGTTGCACAGAAGATGAAGATGAGGCTCAGATGGGGAAGCATCCTGCCCCATGTCAGTACGCCTAGGTTGACACAGTGGATAGAGTACTGGACCTGGAGTCAGGAAGACCCGAGTTTAAATCCAGCCTCAGATTCTTACTAGCTCTGTGACCCTGGGCAAGTCACTTACCCTCGGTCTGTCTCAGCTTCTTCATCTGTAAATGAGGTTAATAATGGTACCTGCTTCCCAAGGTTGTTGTGAGAATAAAGGAGATATTTGTAAAGGGCTCCTCCTCCTCCTCCTCTTCCTCCTCCTCTTCCTCCTCCTCTTCCTCCTTCTCCTCCTCCTTCTCCTCCTCCTCCTCTTCCTCCTCCTCCTCCTCCTCCTCCTCCTCCTCCTTCTTCTTCTTCTTCTTCTTCTTCTTCTTCTTCTTCTTCTTCTTCTTCTTCTTCTTCTTCTTCTTCTTCTTCTTCTTCTTCTTCTTCTTCTTCTTCTTCTTCTTCTTCTCCTCCTCCTCCTCCTTCTCTTCCTCCTCCTCCTCCTTCTCTTCCTCCTCCTCCTCCTCCTCTTCCTCCTCCTCCTCCTCCTCCTTCTCCATCTCCTTCTTCCTCCTCCTCCTCCTCCTCCTCTTCTTCCTCTTCCTCTTCCTCCTTCTCCTCCTCCTTCTCCTCCTCCTCCTTCTTCTCCTTCTCCTTCTCCTTCTCCGTCTGCTTCTTCATTGTCTTCTTCTTCTCCTTCTCTTTCTCCTTCTCCATCTCCTTCTTCATCGTCTTCTTCTTCTCCTTCTCCTTCTTCTCCTTCTTCTCTTCTTCTTCCTCCTCCTCCTCCTCCTTCTCCTTCTCCTCTGTCTCCTTCTTCTTCTCCTTCTCCTCCGTCGTCTTCTTCTCCTTCTCCTTCTTCTCCTCCTTCTCTTCCTCTTCCTCCTCCTCTTTCTTCTTCTAGGTGGTGCAGGAGTGAATTTGAATGCAGGCCTTCTGACTCCAATCACAGAGTTCTTACCACAAGGTTTTTCATAAGGGTTTACAAAATGGACTTTGCTATATAAAATTTTATTTTAGACTGTGGGGATGAAATATCCATCTCATTTTGATTCTGTCAGCCTTGTGAGGATTGTAATATGAACTAATATGAAATAAAGTTGTGGGTGGGGGGAGAAGGGGAAATGTGGGGCCAGATGGTGAAGGACCTTGGATTCCAGACAGAGCAGCCCAAATCCTTGGCATCAGTCAACAGTGATCCCCCATGGTGGGTAGGACCCTGTCCTGGGCACCTTACGAGAGGTGGCATTGAGTGAGTCACAGATCCCACTCTAGTGGGGCTGATAGTCTAGTAAGAGATGGGAGAGGGGAATGACAGCTAAGAGTCCTGGGGGCTCTGCTCAGCACCATGAGGGAAGACCAGTAAAGGCTACAGGAATCTAGAGAAGGGACAGAGATTTCCATGGCTTGGAGAAGTCAGAGAAGGCTTCACCCAGAGCCGGACCATGAATAATGGGAAGGAATTATAGAAGTAAGCAGGAGAAATGAGGCTCAATGGATAGAACGCCAGGTCAGGTGGCAGGAAGACCTGAATTCAAATCCAGCCTTAGACACTTCCTAGCTGTGTGACCCTGGGCAAGTCACTTCACTCTGTTTGCCTCACTTTCCTTATCTGTAAAATGAGCTGGAGAAGGAAATGACAAACCACTCTAGTATCTCTGCCAAGAAAATCCCCAGTGGGATCATGAAGCGTCAGACACAACTGAACGATGACAAAGAAGAAATGGAGATCTTTGGGTGAGGAGATGGTGTGAGTGAGGAGGAAGGCCCATGTCTATTCTGCATGTGAGAGGGGCTGCCTGGGTGGCCAGCGGGTCCCCCTTCCTTAGAGGCCTTTAAGCACAGACTGGATGACACTTCACGAGGTATGTCAGGGGCTCCTGTTGGGTACAGGTTGGACGAGGAGACCACTGAGGCTACAGCTTTGAGATTCTGTAAAAGGTAAAAGCAGTGCATGGGGGCCTAGGAGTGATTTCAGAATTAGCTCTGTGTGTTTGCACACATGATGTCAAGGGGGGTGGGGAAGAAAAAGAGCGAAGGGAAGGAGGGAAAGAGAGAGGAAGAGAGAGGGAGAGGGATTTGGAGAGACGATACTGGTTACCATCCTATAACATCACAGTTCATCCTAATCCTCTGCGTGGGCTGGGGAGAAACCAGCCACAATCTCCTCCCCTCTCCTCATCGGCACAGACAGTCCTCTTGTGGGTGAGGCCATTCCAGGGATAAGAAGGGGACATGGCAGTTTGGCCCCCAGGGGGCTGAGGGAGCAGGGGGCGGAGGATGACTGGAGAGAGGGAGCATCCTGTGTTAAGCAGAAAGGGGGGACCGAAGGGTGGCTAGGATACTTCCCAGAAAATCAGTGGGACCCCAGCCTCTCTCCAATATGGCTTCCCTGTAGCTGACTAGAGGGAACCCTGGAGGAGAAGAAGTCTAGCCTTGACCTCAAGCTGCTCATAGCTTGGGCCAGAGTGAGGGAAGGAGAGACAAACAAATGAAAAGATGACTAATGATCTAGCAGGAAGAGTGTGAGAAGGACCCAGTGAGTGGTATAGACAGTTAGGGTTCGCAACAAATAGATCAAACGGTGGGCTGGGCTGGGGGTGCACAGGAGAAAGGGGCCATGGAGAGATTGGAGGGGGCTTTGGGCTAGGTCTTCGTTAGATCATGGAGTTAGGAAGTAGTAGAATGGAGATTATTCACGATGGCGAGGGTGATGGGGGGTGGGGACTGCACTTAGAAGCCTAGTGTTAGCAGATATAGAATGTTGGGACCCTCCTAGAGCTGAGATTCTGTGACCCCACTCTTTTGGCCCCTTTCGGGCAAATCTGACCCTGGAGTTTCCTCTGCCTCCCCTTAGAATGGAAACTGTCAGTGGGCAGGCATGGCTTCACTTTTCTCTTTGTGTCACCAGCATAGCATAGCACAGAAAAAATCCTGGTCTTTCTTCCCCATGGTAGCCTTCCCAATGCTTAGAAGACAGCTCTCATGTCCCCTCTGAGACATCTCAAGGCTGATCATCTTTAGCTCCTTAGAGTGATCCTTGTATGCTATGATTCACATTCTGTTCATCAGCCTGGTCACCCTCCACTGGATGGGTTCTAGTTTGTCAAGGCCCTTCCTAAAACGTGATGCCTAGAACTTGGGTACAAGACTTCAGTTGTGGTAGGACCAGGGCAGCAAAAATCATGATTCTGCCCTGGGTGGGTATCACCCTCACTCTAGACCCCATTGAGTACATTGGTGCCTTTGTTGATTTGGGGGTCAAGTAGCAGGGTCTGCAAAGAGAGGGGGACAGGACAGGAAGTATAAGGTTACTGCTAATGGGGAAGGGTTAAGTGGAGAACCATATTGGGGGACCTGGGTAATGTGTATGTGTGTGTGTGTGTGTGTGTGTGTGTGTAAGGACTGACACAATGGCGAGAGGCCCCCAGGGAGAGCCTGAGGTCATTGAGGGCCGCTGGACAGATCTTACCTGGATGTCCAACTTAACCTGTGTCAAAAGTAGTGACCCGAGTGTCATCAGGCCAGGATCCTAGTCCCAGCTGCCCCTCTGACTGACTGTGACTTTACAGGCTGAGGTTTTGTGGGGAGGGTATACAATCATAGGAGCATCAGATCTGGAGCTAGAAAGGACCTCGGAGGCCACCTGGTAGTCTACTTCCCACCTCTCCTCCCATTTTACAGATGAGGAAAATAAGGTTTAGCACAGTGTCTGGCACATGCTTAATGTGCTTAATAAGGTGCTTAATAAATGGTTATTGATTGAGGTTCAAAGAATTTAAATGATAAGGTCACACAGGTAGTAAACAAGAGAGATTTGAACCCAGATCCCCTGAGTCCAGGACAAGTTCTTCCTTCTGATCACAAAGATTCCTGCCAGCTGTAAGATTCTAAGACTCCATGTACAAAACCAAAAAAGGCCTTGAGGAGCTCCCCCTCCCAGCCTTCCTGTTCCTGTCAATGGCACCACTGTTCCCTCAGTCACTCAGGCCCCAAACCTTGCAGTCATCTTTGACTCATCCCAATCCTTCATCTCCCGTAACCAGGCGGTCACCAAGTCTCATCCACTTTTCCTACAAAAGAACCCACTTCTCTTCCCTCTCCTCTCTATTCCAATGCCTGACGTCAACATGATAGCTCAAGCCACCGGCCCCCGCTTAGGCCTTTTGTTGGGCCAGGATGTGAGGGCCCACACATCTACTCCTAGGTCCGAGATGTCCACCATTAGTATCTCCTATGGGTTAAGGAATTGAAGGTTCCTATTTAAAGATGTGCTAAAGTGATCCCCTGGGGGAAGTGTATAAAACCCATTAACACCCACTAAACCCATCAGCAGGGTTAATTAGCTCAGCCAAGAGAGAGGAGAGCCTAGAGATTTTAGGGCACAAAACCTAAGGGTGAACAGTGATTTGGGTGGGATGGAAAGGTAGAGTCCTGTTGTGAAAACAACCTGGATTTGGCACCAGAGGGCCTGAGTTTGAAAGCTGATCCAGCTCATTGCACTCTATTTGTGTGACCCTGGGCTAGGTGGTATAACCTGGATTTGGGGTCAAGAAGACCGGAGTTCAAATCCAGTCTAAGACACTTACTACCAAGCTGAGTGAGCTTGGACAAGTGAAGTCAAACCCACAAGCATTTATTAAGCTCTTATTCTATGCCAGGGACTGCGTTAAGCACTGAGGATGAGAAGAAAAGGCAAAATCAAGTCCTTCAACAGGTAGAGCCAGGAAGGCAGAGGAGAGGCAGCCACCCAGCTGGAGTCTCCCAATATTCCCGTCCAAACAACTTTAAGATAATTCCTCAAATCAAATTTTGCAGCATTAGTGCCAATAAGAGCTCAGAGTGGAAGAGAAAGAGATTATAGGGGACCCTTTGCTGGCACTGGGTGAAGCTGGCACTGATTAGCAGCTCTATTGCCCATACGCAGTTCTGGGTCACAGTTCCAGGGCAGAGAGGAGCGCTAGTCTCTTCAGCTGCGAGGAACCAGGGGCCCTTCCTTGGTAAAGACTGAAGTGCAGACCAGGAGAGCAGTGACCATACCTCTCCTAGGATCACACCACCTTGGAAGCGCTGATAAATTGCAGAATCCCAGAACTAGCTGGGAAAACAGCAGCACAAAAAAGCCTGAAGCTTGGCATAGCGCCTCCTCACCCTCAGGTGAGCAGAGCCCAACTTTAACATAAAGTTCAAAGTCAAGAAACAGGCTGGAAAAATGAGCAAACAACAAAAGAATTTGACCATAAAAGCTACCATGGTGGAAGGGAAGACAAAAAAGTGAAAACACCTAAAACTAAAGCCTAAAAAAAATGCTGATTGTACCCAAGCACAAGAAGAATTCCTGAAAGGGTTAAAGAAAGAGATAAGAGTGGTAGAGGAAAAATTGGGGAAGAAATGAGAGTAATGCAAGAAAATTTGGAAAAGAAAATTAACAGCTTGGTAAAAAAAGACAAAAATACAGAAGAAAATAACACCTTAAAAAACAGCATCGTTAAAAGAGGCACAAAAATTCACTGAAGAAAAGAACTCCTTAAACAGAACAATTGAGCAAACAGGAAAAAAAAAGGTACAAAAGTTCACTAAAAATATAATTCCTTAAAAACTAAAATTGGGCAACTGAAAGCTAATGATTCCATGAGACACCAAGAAACAATAAAACAAAGTCAAATAGATAAAAAAAATTAGAAGAAAATGTGAACTACATCATCAAAAAAAAACCCAAAAATGACTTACCTGGAAAATAGATTGAGGAGAGATAATTTAAGTATTATTGGACTACCTGAAAGCCATAATCAAAAGAGTCTAGACATCATCTTTCAAGAAATTATAAAAGAAAACTGCCCTGATATCTTAGACCCAGAGGGTGAAACAAAAATTGAAAGAATCTCCTAAAAGAGATCCCAAAATGAAAACTCCCAAGAATGTTATAGCCAAATTCCAGAGCTCCCAGGTCAAGGAAAAAAATATTGCAAGCAGCCAGAAAGAAGCACTTCAAACATCATGGAGCTGCAGTCATGAGCACACAAATTTAACAGCTTCTGCATTAAAGGAGTGGAGGCTTAGAGTATGATATTCTAGAGGGCTAGGATTACAATCAACAATAACCTACCCAGCAAACCTGAGTATAATCTTTAAAGGGAAAAATGGATATTTAATGAAATAGAGGGTTTTCAAGCATTCCTGATGAAAAGACCAGAGCTGAATAGAAAATTTGACATTCAAACACAAGATTTAAGAGAGATATTAAAAATGCTCTGAATCACTATTGATTAGAGAAATGCAAATTAAAACAATTCTGAGGTGCCACTTCACACCTCTCAGAAATGACAAATGCTGAAGGGAATAAGGGAAAAGAGGTACATTAATTAATGAACTAGTGGAATAGTGAATTGGTCTAAGCATTCTGGAGAACAATTTGGAACTATGGCCAAAGGGCTATAAAACTGTGCATACCCTTTGACTCAGAAATACCATTACTAGGTCTGTGCCCCAAAGAGACAAAAGGAAAAGGAAAAGGACCCATACATACAAAAATATTTTTAGCAGCTCTTTTTGTGGTGGCCAAGAATTGGAAATCGAAGGCATGTCAATCCATTGGGCAAGTTGTGATATATGATTATGGTGGAGTACTGTTGTGCTATAAGAGATGATGAGGGGGGTGATTTCAGAAAAACATGACAAGAATTCTCTGAATTGATGTAGACTGAAGTGAGAAGAACCAGGAGATCCTTGTGCACAGTAACAGAAACATCGTAACAGTAACCAACTGGCAAAGGCTTGATTTCTCTGTTCAGTAGAGTGATCCACACAGTCCCAAAGGATTCATGATGAAAATTGCTATCCACCTCTAGAGAGAGAACTAATGAACTCTGAGTGTAAATAGAAGTAGAATTTTGTCCCTTTCTTTATTTTTATTTTGTTTGCGATATGGCTAACATGGAAATATGTTTTATATGATTTCACATGTATAATTTTTAATTAAATTTTTTTCATATGTGTAATTGATATCATATTCCTTTCTTTTTCAGTGAGTGGACAAGTGTCGGGGGAGAGAGAGAATTTGGAAATCAATTTTAAAATAAAAGAATGTTAAAAATAAATAATAAATTAAAAAAACCCCAAATTTCTCAAAAAGAGCAAGTCCTTCCCCTCTCTGGGCCTTGGTTTCCTCCTCTGTGAAATGAAAAGGTTAGACTCGATAGTCTGCAAGTTCCCTTCCAGCTCTCAACCTATGATTTCGTGAGCTCTCCAAGCCCGTTTTCCCATCTGCAAAATGGAGGTAATGATATTTGGCACTACCCACCTTACAGGGTTGTTGTGGGAGGAGTATTTTGTAACCATTAAAAATCCCCAGAAATGGGAGCTGTTACTGGTTTTTTTAATGAGTCCTTTCTGATAAGCAGTGCCCCCAGAGGAAGGTGGTATAATTGACCTGGGAGGTACAGTGGAAAGAGCTTTCTTTTAGGAGTTAGAGGAACTGGGTTCGAATGGGAAGTGGTTCAGCTGGTTAGTAAATCGAAGGTTAATAAATCAATATGTTTTTATTAAGTGCGAACTATATATCAGGCATCGTGCTAGGCACGTAATATCATTTACATAGTATAGCCTGAGTGGCCCAGGTAAAGTCTGGTGCCAGCAGGTCCTTGCCAACCCCCCCAAAAAGACAAAAATCAACGGGCCCTGCTCTCCAGATGCTTGAGCTCCCCGCTCTCCCATCCTCTGTCGAGGGTCCCTTCTGCTTCTGACATTCCATGTCTGTGTCCTGGGTCCCTCTCTCGATGAATCTGAAACCTACCCCTACGGCAAGAAAACGCTTGGGTGCTGATTCGGACTCTGCCTTCTCAAACTTTGTTCTGTTCACAAATGGTCCGGGGCCTGGGACAGAAACGTGGGACATCCAGCTGGTGGCGGAGTGATGAATGAGCCCTGAGAGTCCGAGAATATGGGTCTGAATCTAGGTTCTGTCACTTGGCACCTTGTGACGTTGGATAAGTCACTCCCCCCCGGGTCTCTGTTCTCTCTTCTCTATAACGAGGGGACTAGATTCCACGCCTTCCACGGCCATGATCCTATGGATCTTAACCACCTGGGGCTCAGTATCCTCGTGTGTAAATCTGCGCATGACCTTTGCAGTCCCTGTGACCCCTAGATCGATGACCCCGAGGCAGCTCTCCGATCTGCGGGGCTGGACCATCCCGAGCGTGAGGCTGCGGCTCGGAGAGAGTCGTGGTGATGATCAGAATGAGGTCGTGTACAGCCTGTTTCCCCGCGTTGTCACCCTTGGTCTTCACACGGGTGCTGAGAGATGGGTACTGTCACTATCTCCATTTTGGCGATGAGGAGACTGAAGCAGATGGGGGTTCAGTGACTCACCCAGGGTCACACAGCTAGCAAGTGTCTGACTCCTGGTCCAGCTCTCCATACATTGTGCCCCCTTGCCAGGCCGGGAGCGGGGGTGCCCGGTATGGGGGTTTCTTTATGGCTCTTCCCCAGCCTCAGGAAGGGATGGGCCAAGAAGAACACTTAGAATTGGGGGTTGGGGGGTTGTCAGATGGGCTGGGGGAGGGAGTTTAGGACACCTTGGGGAGCCTAGGCTAAGACCCTCCCCCCAGCCCAGGCCTGGCTCTAGAGGACCGCTTGGCATGGGTCTGGTTCTTCTGGATTCTGCCCTGGGGAAGCGGGCTAGCCGCCAGCCCCACATAGCCTGAGTGGCCCAGGTAAAGTCCGGTGCCAGCAGGTCCTTGCCAACCCAAACAGCCTGGAGCTGGGGGCTGGGCTGAGAGGCTGTGGAACACTACTGGGGTGTTTGCGGTTACAGCTACACCCCCCCAAACCAGGTACCCAACTCCAGGGAACGGGGGAATGAGCTAGGAAAGCCCCAGGGAAGGGGAGGGGGGCCAGCAGGTTTGTGTTTCCACATGATTTCCTTTCTTGTTTTTGAAGAACTGATGAAGGAAAAACAGGGATGGGGGGCAGGGGTGGAGCCGGGGGCACCACTCCCACCCCATGTGACTTCCCACTTGGCTGGCCTGGTTCTGGCATGGCTGGGGCACCATTGGATGCCAAGAGAAGCAAGACATTGTCCCCTGGCTCAAAGCTCCCAGAGCCCTCCTGGCAGCCTGGGCCTCCACTGCCTCATCTGTAAAATGGACGATGGGATTGTAGATTGAGAAGTGGAAGGAAGTAAGGGAGGGAGGTCCTCATGTCTGACCCTTTCATCTGACAGACTAAGGTGTGACAGGTCACTGTGTGACTTGGCCAAGGTCACACAGGTAAAGAACGTCATTTAGGATCAGAACTCAGGTCCATCAACCCAGTTTCTCTAATTCCACACTGTCTCAGGGCTCTCAGGAAGCAACTGCTGTGGGGATAGGACCTGTCCCTTCTCTGTATTACTGGGACAAAAAATGCAGGCCCTCCCTGCCCCCTCCAGAAACCAGTCTTTGGACAAGCCTCACTGCCGGAACCCAGGTCAGTCATGAGATCACACACACACACACACACACACACACACACATTCATGGCCTGGCCATGCTCAAAGCCTGCCTGCCTTCCTGCCTTCCTTCTGACAAGGTATTTCCTCCCTCCCTCCCTTCCTTCCTTCCTTCCTTCCTTCCTTCCTTCCTTCCTTCCTTCCTTCTTTTCCTTTCTTCTTTCTGTCCTTCTTTCCTTCCTTCCTTTCTTTCTGTCCTTCCTCTGTTCTTCCTTTCTTTCTGTCCTTCCTTCTTTCTCTCCTTCCTTCTTTCTGTCCTTTTTTCTTTTCTTTCTTCCTTCCTTTCCTTCTTTTCTTCCTTTCTTTCCTTCCTTCTTCTTTCCTTCCTTCCTTCCTTCCTTCCTTCCTTCCTGTCTGTTCTCCTTTCTGTCCTTCTTTCTTTCCTTCCTTTCTTTCTGTCCTTCCTTTCTTTCTGTCCTTTTTTCTTTTCTTCCTTCCTCTCCTTCGTTTCTTCCTTTCTTTCCTTCCTTCCTTCCTTCCTTCCTTCCTTCCTTCCTTCCTTCCTTCCTTCCTTCCTTCCTTCCTTCCTTCCTTCCTTCCTTCTTTCCATCCTTCCTTCCATCCTTCCCTCCATTACGGCCCCTCTTCCTCCCAACCAAGGAAATGACCAGAGAATCCAAGCTCCTCCTCCTCTCTCCTAATTAAGGTTTGTGGGGTTACTGAGCTGCCCCCTTGCCCCCACTGCTCCTAGTGCTGCTCTCTGGAGCCAAGCAGAGAAAGGCTAATGCCTCTTCCCAGAGAGGCTGGCAGCTTTCAAGTAACCCTGAGGCACCTCTGCCCCCTATCTTCTCTCCTTCTCTTCCCTTCAGGCTCCACAATCCTAGTTCCTTCCTAGTCTCAGTTTACCTCCCCTTCTGTCCATAAGCTGCTTTACAATGTGAGACACTTTCCTATATCTCCTTTAATTTGATTCTCATCCTAGCCCCCTTAATGTGGGCAGGCAAGTATCACACCCATTTTACAGATGAGAAACTGAGGGTCAGAGAAATAGAGTTCTAGCCTAGTGGTAGAGCTGGACTTGAAACTGGGATCCTTTGGTCCCCAGTTGAGGGTGCTGCCCAATGCGCTCACAAGCCTTTTTCAAGCAGCATCAAGGTCAGCACAGATTATGGACCCCACGACTGTGTGCAAGGCATATTCATGAAGCAAACTCCTGTGGAATAGGATTGTGGAAAATAGAAGGTGGAGGATGATAGGACTATGGGGTCTCAGGACTAGACGGGATCTCAGTGACCAGCCAGTTCAACCCACATCTGACCAAGGATCCCCCCAAACCCCACACTATATTTGATGAGCAGTCACCCAGATTTTGCTTGAATACCTCCAATAATGAGGGACTCCCTATCTGTCAAGGCAGCCCAGCTTACTCTTAGGTGACAGTCTGCACTGAAGAGATCTTTGTCACCTCAAGAGGACTTGAATCCCTGCCCTCCCTACCCTTCCAATCCAAACTCAAAGTAGATATGTCCAAACCAAGTGAGGCAGATCCCGAGCTCCAGCCGGTTATCATGATTCCCAAGTGCCAGTTAAGTAGAACTAGACAGGAAAGAAGCCTTGGGGGTTGATGAGGAGCTGGTGAACTTGGTGGGCAGAAGCCCAGCTTTGCCACTTGCAGCCTATGGCACTTTCCCTCTCAGTGACTCGGTTTCTTCATTTATAAAAAAAAGCATGGACTACATGGTCTTTCTCATCCACGTATCTTCCATAGACCAGACGGAAGGCTCCTTCCAGCTTCAAAGCTATGATCCCATGAATTGGAGAGAACACTAACTCTGGAGTGGGAGGACCTGATACTTCCTCCCTGAGTGATTTTGGGCAAGGTGCTTGACTTGCCTCAGCTTTAGCTTCCTTCTTTGTAAAATGAATGGATTGGACTAGATGGTTTCTGAGTTCCTTTCCCATCTAGAGCAGTTATTCTATGACCCTATTCAGTCATTCCAGTCATGTCTGACTCTCTGTGAACCCATCCGGTGATGTTTTGTTTTTGTTTTTGGCAGAGATACTGGAACTGTTGGCCATTTCCTTCTCCCGCTTATTTTACAGATGGGGAAACTGAGGCAAGCAGTGTTAAGTGACTTGCCTAGGGTCACACAGCTAGGAAGTATCTGAGATCAGATACAAACTCAGGAAGATGAGTTTTCCTGACTCCAACATGGCACCACCCAGCTGCCCTAAGGCTCTGCTTACACCATGTTTTCTTTTGGCCCTTTAGGGATCCAACACTTTGTTAGGTGAATCTTCTCATCTCCAGAATAGAGCCTCAACCTCTCTGCAGCTTAGTGACCAGTCGTTCTTGAGAGCTGCTGTGGCTGGGGTTGGTGTCGAGCCTCTGTCTGACCTTGGGCAGCCTCTGATCCTAGCTAACCTGGTCCTTGGACAGTAGACACACTCCACCGCTTCCTATCCTGCTAGGGATTTCCTGAGCTTGCATTGCTCTGGTAGAACCTTCTCCTCCAGTGTGACCTCCAGATGGTGGTGAAGAGGAGGAGGAGGGTGGTGAGGAGGATGTGGTTCTGTGTGATGTTAAAGGAAAGCTTTAGAGAGGGAGGGCAGGAAGTGGTCGAGGAAGGTTTTAAATGGGAATGGGGGGGTCCAAGGGGAGCTAGAAGGGCAACTCTCTGGTTTCCTGACCCATGACCTGCCCAGCCCTGCAAAGCCTTCCTGAAAGAGGCTGAATGACCCTTGATGGGGGAAGGGTCTCACCCTAATTCAGGCCTAGAACTGTCCCACTGTCTCCCTCAATCAATCAGCCTGTCACCTTTCTCTCAGTAGACCCATTTCCAGTCCCCTCTCCCTGTGCCCATGGGGTTAAGTCATCCAGCTTCTCTTCCTCCTCCTCATCCTCCTCGTCTTCCTCATCCTCCTTCTGTCTCCCTCTCCCTTCTCTTTCTCTCTTTTCCTCTCCTCTCCTCTCCTTTCCCCTTCTCTCTCTCTCTCTCTCTCTGTCTCTCTGTCTCTCTCTCTCTCCCCTTCTCTTTCTCTGTCTCTCTGTCTGTGTCTGTCTCTCTGTCTGTCTGTCTCTCCATCTCTGTCTCTGTCTCTCTCTGTCTCTCTCTTTGTCTCTGTCTGTCTCT